>NC_045995.1:2151969-2292220 GCF_010909765.2 Amblyraja radiata
GAGCGCACGTGTGTCATGAAATGGTCCCCGAGTATACTAGACGGATCGCTCACGCTGGAGATATACACAAAATGCTGGAGTAACTCAGCGGTCCAGGCAACATCTCCGGAGAAAATGGATAGGTGACATTTCGGGTCGAAAATAACCGCAGAGCACTCCAGCAGTGATGACACCAAGACACTGCTATATTGTAATATCTTACCATTTGCGGTCAACTTCCGCCTAACATTTGCGATATACTTGTTATGGTGAACTATTCGTAGTCATCTACGACCTTCTATGCAGCACATAGTTTTGCACATTTATCAGCAACAGCTTCCTCAGCCTCAAGGACAAAACAACTACGTTTTCTCCTTAATTGGCATACAATAGGCCACATCTCAATGAATCTCCTCTCGACTTGCACCAGTGCAATTGGGTATTTCGTTTCGTATGATATCCAGGACAGATTACAGATGTTGGAATATTGGCAGAAGAAAATATTGGTAGAACTGGACTGGTCAGGCAGCAGTTGTAAACAACCAGTTCTTATTGTGTTGCTATATCTCAGGTTCATGACACTCCCAATGGCTGAAACATCTCAACACCTTCCGTGGCAATGCTCTTAAATATATTCTATGAAAGGAATTTAAAAATATCCTGTTTATTCGAGGCAGTGTGAATTTTGCTTCTCAGATTAGATACCTTTAACCAATGGTGTGTTTCAAGCATCTATGCATTGTGATTTCTTGTTTATTATGAATAGTAATGAATTGGAGAGGACCGAATGGCCTACTCCTGCACCTATTGTCTATTGTCTATTGCCTATTGTCTATTGACACAAAGCTGGGTGTCAGTGTGAACTGTGAAGAGGATGTTAGGAGGTTGCACAGTGACCTGGACAGGTTGAGTGAGGGTGCAGATGCGTGGCAGATGCAGTATAATACAGATAAATGTGAGGTTATCCACTTTGTCGTCAAAAACATGGCGGCAGATTATTATCTCAATGGGGTTAGGTTAGATAAGAGGGAGGTGCAGCGAGACCTGGGCGTCATTGTACACCGGTCACTGAAAGTCGGCTTATAGGTACAGCAGGCAGTGAAGAAAGCTAATGGAATGTTGGCCTTCATAACAAGAGGATTTTAGTATAGGAGTAAAGAGGTTCTTCTGCAGTTGTATAGGGCTCTGGTGAGACCACATCTGTAGTATTGTGTACAGTTTTGGTCTCCTAATTTGAGGAAGGCCATCCTTGTGATTGAGGCAGTGCAGCGTAGGTTCACGAGATTTATCCCTGGGATGGCGGGACAGTCATATGAGGAAAGATTGAAACAACTAAGCTTGTATTCACTGGAGTTTAGAAGGATGAGGGGGGTCATATACAAACATATAAAATTATAAAAGCACTGGACACACCAGATGCAATAAAAATGGTCCTAATGTTGGGCGAGTCCAGAACCAGGGGCCACAGTCTTAGAATAAAGTGGAGGTCATTTAGGACTGAGGTGTGAAAAAGCTTTTTCACCCAGAGAGTTGTGAATTTATGGAATTACCTGCCACAGGGGGAAGTGGAGGCAAAGTCATTGGATGGATTTAAGAGTGAGTTAGATAGAGCTCTAGGGGTAGTGGAGTCAAGGGATATGGGGAGAAGGCAGGCACGGGTTATTGATAGGGGACGATCAGCCACGATCACAATGAATGGCGGTTCTGGCTCGAAGTGCCGAATGGCCTTTCTTGCCCTATTTTCTACGTTTCTATGTTTCTATGTCTACAGGTGGCACGATTATCGAGTTTGGATTTATTGAAACCAACTTTCCGGCAAAATCCCATCTACACTCTGATTAGATGATATTTAATAAGCATGTTATGAGGATGCATCGCAGCCTGGTTTGGGAAGAGATCCATCCATGACCGCAAACACGTGCAGTTGTGGACGTAGACCAGAGCATCACGCCAAGCAACCTCCATTCCATTGACTCCATCGACACTTCACGCTGCAACTGCAAGTCCGCCAGCATGACCATGGACCGTCAACGACTCCGCTCAGTCCCTCTTCTCCCCTCTTCCATCATCAAGAGTTAGAGAAGTTTGAAAACGCATGCCTCGAGATTCAGGAACAGTTCCTCCACAACTGCTACCAGACAAATAAACGGACGTCTTCTCAGCCACAGAGCGGCATTGGCCTTCGTCTACCTCATTGGAAACGTTAGGGATATCATTAACCGGACTTTACCGGATTCCAATGTTATATATGTCTCACTTGCCACGCCCCCAGGCACTTGGGACACTTTCCACACTCCTCCCCTGAGCTCTTGGGAGTTACACCTGCATTTAATTTGCTCCCACAATCTATCACTAGGCATGAATACCTGAGACCATCAGCAAATGTGTGCCGAATAATCAGTTCTACATTCTATCGGTTCGATAGTAGTTCTGAGTTCCGTCGGTACCCGCTCTATATCTTTCGGCTCCATTCGAGTTTGGATGTTGGTTATTTTACAGGACTTCTCGGTGAGTCTGCATTCGAGTCGTTTCCATTTCGGGGCCTTCTGACAGATTAGCCATCGAGCCTGCGCTTGGTCACAGCGACGTAGAGAAGCTGATATATGGAACAGGTGATACAGGAGGGGAGCATTGCTCAAGGTGCAAGTAAACATCTGCCTCACGTGGAATGACTGTATGAGTACTTCGATGGAGTCGAGGTTGGGGAGGTAAAGGGACAGGTGTTGCATCTCCTGCGGTTGCAGGTGAAAGTACCGAGGGAGCGTGTGGTTTGGGTGGGAAGGGATGAGATGACCACGGAGTTTCGGGGGGAACGCTCTCGGCGGACAGCAGAAACGGGTGGAGATGGGAAGGTGTGGCCAATAGTGGGATCCCGTTGGAGGTGGCGAAAATTTTAGAGGAGTTCTAGACGAAGTGGGACCCGTTGGGTCCCAGCATCACACGGGAGGGCTGGTCACCCAAAGCAATATTCCACCTCTCCACCAATTCCAATATTGCTGGCCAGGAGGGGGTGGGGGCACTTTCTGTTGCGCTAATATGAGTGTTGTGGGTCGATGGCACTGGTTTCCAGAGGGCTTGTATGGAGTTTGTGGGCCGAATGAATTTTTGGGCTGGCCGCTCAGTCACTGAGGGCTGGCAGCTCAATCACTGAGGCCTCGCAGTACAATCACTCGGACCTGGCAGGCTGGCGGCTGAAAAACTGCCAGAAATTCTGGCCAAAACAGGTGACAGACTGTAAGAGAGAAGGGGGAAAAGGGTGGACTGGATGGACTATTGGGCTGGCAGTTCAGTCACTTATGGCTGGTGGGCTGGCAGTTCACTAACTCACGGCTCGTGGGCTGGCAGTGCAGTCACTCACGCCTGGTACGCTTGCAGTTCACTCAGTCACCCCACCTACCTTCAACCCCCCCCCCCCCCACCCACTCTGCTCCTTGCCATTTTCCTCCCACCCACACATTCAGTGCATCTCCCCACAACCTCCCCCAGGCACTCTTAGTCGCTCTCCCACAGAGCAGCCATTCCTGCCTATTACGTTCCTATTGTGATGAAGAACACACAGGCATCAAAAGTGAATAAAGGATTTATTAAAGTTTAAAATGTGAATGACTCTTAAAATATAAGAACAATTTAAATGTTAAAGATGAGAATTATTAAGTACTTTCTTGTTGTGTCTCTTGTTGTGTTCTGCTGCTCACTGCCTCTTGGTGACCATTTCATGTTGATAAAAAGAGACAATTTTAATATAGAGAAATTCAGCGTCAAATTTTAAGAAGGAAAATCATTGCCAGTCGCCCCGGGGCAGGTGCTCGGGATCTCTCTCCCAGCGAGGCTCCGGACCGGGAGGGGGGGGGAAGGGGGTGTAGGGGGAGGGGACAAATGCTGGACAGTTCCCAGCCTCAGCTCCTGTTCCACCGAGCGTGTGGACATGGACGGGTGGTTTGGTTGGCGGCGGCACATGGTGTGGCAGAGCCGGCGTGCCTGTTGACTGCCACACCGCCTCCCCTCCCCTCCCGGTCCGGAGCCTCGCTGGGAGAGAGACCCCGAGCACCTGCCCCGGGGCGACTGGCAATGTCCTGCTGTTATCGCCGACGTGAAGACAGTGCAAAGCCCCCGCGCCCGGTGCAATGGGCGGGGAGATGGAGAGGGGAGGGAAGTGGTCACACATATGGCCGGGAAGCAGAGGGGTGTGGGTGGGGGTGGCGACAAACAGGGCCAACAATGAGATGTAGAAACACCGACGTGCAAAGGAGACCTACAATAGTGCACGATCTCTCTCTCGCGTTGTTAGGTGATTGTCGCCTGCCCGCTGTTTCTGATCGTTGCCCTTCGTGTTGGCGTGGAGGGGGAGGGGGGATTATGCTGTTTGATCGCCCCCCAGCGGCTTTTGAGACTGGTGGGCAATCACTACCAAAGTGTCTGCCCACACAGTCAGTACACCTCTCCTACTCTAAGATCATCCTGCAGAGAATGACCCCAGCCTAAACCTAGAGCCATGTCACCCCAGACAGATTAATGACGCCCGCGCATCCCCCCCCCCCCCCCCCCCAACCTCTCTCCACCTCAACTCACGCCTGGGCACCAAAGCAGCTCAGGCGGAACACTGAGCTCCGTCGCCCAACAATCTGAAGTGCACATCCGTCCATATTTAAAGATTTCATCTTCCGTCTCCCCGCAGTGTGTAGACATGGCAGTAAATTCAATTAAAATATACCAAACATGTGTGTTTCAAACAAATCATAAGTATAACTGCCCTGGCACTGGACGGTAAGTCACATCAATAGATGCGGCCGCGCTGAATGCTATCTTTAAACCAAAGCCGCAGGATGGAGATGTCTTTTTAACACTGTTGCTTATTAAAACATAACACTGTTGCTTATTGAAACAGACCTTCATTCAGGATTGGCTCAAGAGTAACTCGGGAGACGAACTTGGAACATCGCAGAAATGACAAGTAAATGGCAAACTTGTCATACCCGTGGGAACTCGGATAAACCATTGATCATACACTTGGGATTTCGTACACAACCACGAGTCTGTGTATGTGTGTGAATGAGTATGTGAGTGTGAATGAGTCTGTGTGTGTGTGTGAGAGTGTGTGTGCGAATGAGTCTGTGTGTGAGTGTGAATGAGTCTGTGTGTGTGAATGAGTCTGTGTGTGTGGAAATGTGTGTGTGAATGAGGCTGTGTGCGTGTCCGTGAGTGTGTGTATGTGTGAATGAGTCTGTGTGTATATATATAAGAGTGTGCGTGTATCAGAGTATGTGCGGGTGTGTGTGTGAGTCTGTGTTTGTATGTGTGTGAGTCTGTGTGAGGTGGAGGGAGTGTGTGATCAACAAATAGTACAAATAATATAGTCTTTCGTAGTTCAGAGCTTATTTATTATGTTTAATAGGGTGATGGCTGTCAGGAAGAAGCTGTTCCTCAATGTAGATGTAGTTGTTTGGGATGAATGTCCAATGATTAGGAGAGAGAGCTTTGAAGCGGTGGACAGAACTCTTCAAGATGTCTGCAGCAACACTAAGCCTTTTGGTTGAAAGATAAAGGGAAATGTCAACGTTTTCCTGATGGATGGAACATCGACCAAGAATGTTGTCATTAATAGCGTGCTTCGTTGAATGTGGACTTCTGAGATAAATTCTCAGATTTTCCTTCTTAAAATTTGACGCTGAATTTCTCTAAATTAAAATTGTCTCTTTTTATCAACATGCAATAGTCACCAAGAGGCAGTGAGCAGCAGAACACAACTAGAGACACAACAAGAAATTACTTAATAATTCTCATCTTTAACATTTAAATAGTACTTATATTTTAAGAGTTATTCACATTTTAAACTTTAATAACTCCTTTTTTCACTTTTGATGCCTGTGCGTTCTTCATCACAATAGGAACCTAATAGGCAGGAATGGCTGCTCTGTGAGAGCGCAACTAAGAGTGCCTGTGGGGAGGTTGTGGGGAGATGTACTGAATGTGTGGGTGGGAGGAAAATGGCAAGGAGCAAAGTGGGTGGGGGGGGGGGGTGAAGGTAGGTGGGGTGACTGAGTGAACTGCAAGCGTGCCAGGCGTGAGTGACAGCACTGCCAGCCCACGAGCCGTGAGTTAGTGAACTGCCAGCCCACCAGCCATAAGTGACTGAACTGCCTGCCCAATAGTCCATCCAGTCCACCCTCTTCCCCTTTCTCTCTTACAGTCTGTCAGCTGTTTTGGGCAGAATTTCTGGCAGTTTCACAGCCGCCAGCCTGCCAGGTCCGAGAGATTGGACTGCCAGGTCTCAGTGATTGAGCTGCCAGCCCTCAGTGACTGAGCGGCCAGCCCAAAAATCCATTCGGCCGACAAACGCCATTATCGCCCTCTGGAAACCAGTACCATCGGCCCACAATACTCATATTAGCGCAACAGAAAGTGCCCCCCCCCCCCCCCTCCTGGCCAGCAATATTGGAATTGGTGGAGAGGTGGAATATTGCATTGGGTGACCAGCCCTCCCGTGTGATGCTGGGACCCACCGGGTCCCACTTCGTCTAGTACTCCTCTAAACTTTTCGCCAGCTCCAACGGGATCCCACTATTGGCCACACCTTCCCATCTCCACCCGTTTCTGCTGTCCGCAGAGAGCGTTACCCCCGAACCTCCGTGGTCAGCTCATCCCTTCCCACGCAAACCACACGCTCCCTAGGTACTTTCTCCTGCAACAGCAGGAGATGCAACACCTGTCCCTTTACCTCCCCAACCTCGACTCCATCGAAGTACTCATACAGTCTTTCCACGTGAGGCAGATGGTCACTTGCACCTTCAGCAATGCTCCCCTCCTGTATCACCTGTTCCAGATATCAGCTTCTCTACGTCGGTGTGACCAAGCGCAGGCTCGATGGCTAATCTGTCAGAAGGCCCCGAAATAGAAAGGACTCGAATGCAGGCTCACCGAGAAGTCCTGTAAAATAACCAACATCCAAACTCGAATGGAGCCGAAAGATATAGAGCTGGAACCGACGGAACTCAGAACTACTATCGAACCGATAGAATGTAGAATTGATTATTCGGCACCCATTTGCTGATGATCTCAGGTATTTATGCCTGGTGATAGATTGTGGGAGCAGATTAAATGCAGGTGTAACTCCCAAGAGCTCAGGGGAGGAGTGTGGAAAGTGTCCCAAATGCCTGGGGGCGTAGCAAGTGAGACATATATAACATTGGAATCCGGTAAAGTCCGGTTAATGATATTCCTAACGTTTCCAATGAGGTAGACGAAGGCCAATGCCGCTCTGTGGCTGAGAAGACGTCCGTTTATTTGTCTGGTAGCAGTTGGGGAGGAACTGTTCCTGAATCTCGAGGCATGCGTTTTCAAACTTCTCTAACTCTTGATGATGGAAGAGGGGAGAAGAGGGACTGAGCGGAGCCATTGACGGTCCATGGTCATGCTGGCGGACTTGCAGATGCATGGTGAAGTGTCGATGGAATCAATGGAATGGAGGTTGCTTGGCGTGATGCTCTGGTCTACGTCCACAACTGCACGTGTTTGCGGTCTTGGATGGATCTGTTTCCAAACCAGGCTGCGATGCATCCTCATAACATACTTATTAAATATCATCTAATCAGAGTGTAGATGGGATTTTGCCAGAAAGTTGGTTTCAATAAATCCAAACTCGATAATCGTGCCACCTGTAGACATAGAAACATAGAAACGTAGAACATAGGTGCAGGAAGAGGCCATTCGACCCTTCGAGCCAGAACCGTTATTCATTGTTGTAAAGGAGTGATTCCTGACACACTGTAACCTTTACTAAGTGTTTATTAAAGCACATGGCACACACGTCCCAGCACTGACTGCATCCAGCCTTCAGGCGTACCGGGACCAAGTGGGAGGAAACAAAGGGAGGATATCACAGTTATACTAATATGATGGGGCGTGGTTAATGGTGATGAGGTAGCTACATTATAGGTTGCATGCATACACCATCTACATCCTTCCCCTTACAAATTAAACAAGTTACGGCAATGGCAGGTTGGTTATACAGTACCTGCAAAGCTAAACGAAGTCTCCGTATCGAGCCGGAGGTTTGACAATCCGACCCGAGCGAGTGCGTACAGCACCCTCACCCTCCCCACCCGAAGGAATATGAGGAGGGACAGGAACAGGAACAGGAGGGAGAGAGAAGGCAGGTGGAGACCCAAGCTTGAAAGGGGAACCGAGAGGCACAGGTGAACCAGGTGAAGCAGAAGGGGTAGAATGAGCAGAAGTCTGAGAGAGAGAAGACCTGACAGGGGACGACAGGGCCGGAGAGGCGAACCCTGGAAGAGCAGGTGGAGGAGACCGAGGCAAACGGACCGACCGGGGCATGCAGGGAGCAGAGGGTAAGTTAGTGGAGGAAGGCTCGACACGCGATGGAGGGATATACGGAATCGCAGGAGGTGGTTTGGGCTCGTTGACCGCCAACAGGTGCTGGCGGCTGCGCCGGTAGATAGTCCCCTCAAAGTCCACCAGGTAGGACCGTGGCGAACTGTCGACCCCGACCACGGTAGCGAGACGAGAGAAGCCGGTAGACGTCTGCAAGCGGACGACCTGGCCAGGCAGCTGTGGGGATAGGGGGCGGCAGGACTTGTCGTGCGAGCGGCGCTGGATTTCGTGCTTCTGAGCAATCCGTTGCTGGACAGCAGCAGGCTGCAGGACTTTGGGCATCAGGGACTACTGGGCGATCGGCATCGGAGGGCGAATAACGCGGGACATGAGGCGTTGGGCAGGGGATCGCATTGTACTGTCCCTGGAGATATTCCGAAGGTTCAACAGATCCTGATAGAAATCACCGTTGGAGAGACGGGATTGTTCAAGCAAGTGCTTTGCACTGCGGACCGCCAGTTCAGCCAGTCCATTGCTCCGCGGGTACTCCGGGCTGCTGGTGAAATGATTGAAGTTCCACTTCGCAGCGAAAGCTTGAAATTCGGCACTAGTGAACTGGCGGCCGTTGTCGGTCTGCAACCGAACAGGGGAACCAAACGTGGCAAAATGACGGCGTAGCTTACTGATCACCATCTCCGAGGTGATGGCAGGGAGAAGGTCCACCTCGAACCAATTTGAGTAGGAGTCGACCAACACAAGGTACTGCTTCCCACGCCACTCGAAAATATCGGCAGCCAGTGAAGACCAGGGCATGTCAGGGGCAGGCTGTTGTAGAAGCGGCTGTCGCTGCTGACGCGGGGCAAGAGAGTTGCAATCCGGACAAGAGGCCACCCTGGCCTTGATGTACTTTGCCATGCCCGGCCAATAATATTGTTCCTGGGCATGCGAGATGGTGGCATCTGCCCCGGGATGCCCCATGTGGGCAGCGTCGAAGTACAAACCGTGCAGCGAGGCAGGGACGACCACCTTGTGTCCCTTGATGATAATACCGTCCCGGAGCACCAACTCATCGCGAACCAGAAAAAAAGGGTGAACGCCAGCAGGCAATGAGGTCCGTTTGATAGGCCACCCGCGCTTGATGACAGCAGCAAGCTGTTGCAGGTCAGGGTCGTTAGCGGTGTGCTCAACCAGGCACTGGAGCTGCTTGGAAGGGACGAAGTTTACGTTCAGTACCTGTAGGTCTGCCTGCTCGAAGGGGTGCTGGTCGCAGGAGGTCCGGGGGGCCCGGGACAGCGCGTCAGCCACATGCATCTCGGTGCCCCTCTTATAGACGATTTTAAAGTCAACCCGCTGTAGCTGCAGCATCATCCGCTGTAGCCTGGCTGGAGCGCTGTGTATAGGCTTGTTAAGGATCGTCACCAGGGGTTGGTGATCCGTCTCAACAGTGAACCTGGTGCCAAAGAGGAAATCCTTAAACTTAGAACAAGCGAACACAACCGCCAGCAGCTCCTTCTCTATCTGCGCATAGCGCTGCTCTGTGTCCGTCATGGTCCTAGAGGCATAGGAGATAGGCTGCAGCGAACCATCATCATGGGGCTGCAGGCAAGCAGCACCCAGTCCAAAACGAGAAGCGTCGCACGTAACCACAAACGGACGTAATAAATCAAAGAACTTCAGAGTAGATGTGCTGATCAGCTTCTCCTTTAGTAGGTCGAACGCCTGCTGGTGGTGTGGAAACCAGGACCAAGCAATGTCCTTTTTAGTAAGTTGTCTCAGGGGTGCGCTCAACTCGCTGAGGTCAGGGATAAACTTGCCCAGATAGTTGACCATACCCAGGAAGCGCTGTAGACTGGTAACATCTGTCGGGGCAGGCAGCTCGGAGATGGCGCTGGTCTTTTGCGGGTCGGGCTTTAACCCGTGGGCCGTGAAAATGTGGCCAACATATCGGACCTCAGGCACCCGGTACCTGCATTTTGACTGGTTCAGCTTTAGATTGATCTGCCGTGCGCGGTCCAGAATCTGTCGGAGGTGGCGGTCATGTTCAGCCACATCCCTTCCATAGACCAGAATGTCGTCCACAATAATCGCGCAGGGCAGACCTGCAAACAATTGTTCCATAGAACGCTGGAATACCTCACTGGCGGAGTTGATGCCGAACGGCATCCGCAAAAATTTAAACCTGCCAAAGGGCGTACCGAATGTGGTCAAGTCCGAGGAGCGTTTGTCCAGGGGTATTTGCCAAAATGAACTCCTGGCATCGAGGACGGAAAACACCGTGGCTTGTCCGACCTGGGCGGCAACATCTTCAACAGTCCTCATAGGGTAGTGGGGCCGCTTAATCGCCAGATTCAAATCCTTAGGGTTGATGCATACCCGTATTTCATTCTTCCCTTTCTTCATTGTGGCGACCATGGTGGAGACCCATTCGGTGGGATCGCTGACAGCCTCCAGCACTCCCATGTTAACCATATCCTTCAGCATAGCCTCCACCTTACCCTTCATGGCGAACGATACTCTGTGAGGTGGGCGGACCACAGGCACCACCGAGGGGTCTGTTGCGATTTTATACACCAGCGGCAGCTTTCCCAACTTGTCGTCGAACAGGTCCGGGTACTCGGATAGTGGATCCATCACTGCTTGCACCTCGTGGACCGTACGGTCGAAGGACACCAGACCAAGATCCTGGCAGGCGTGGTTGCTCAGTAGAGTTACACAGTCGCAATCCAGAATAAAGAACGACAGGTCACGGGATGATTTCTGTAGCACACAGTGGAAGGTCGCCCTCCCCACAGGTGTTAGCTCCTCTCCCCCATAGGCACGCAAAACAGAGCGATCTGCAGTCAACAGCTCATTATTTTTTATCTTGTGAAACAGTGATGTTGACATTACGTTCACTTTTTGCTCCAGTATCCAGCTTCGCAGAGAAGGACTTATTGTTCACGGTAATGAGCACAGATGGATCGGGGAGGCGAGATCGGCTGTGGAAGAGAGTGTAAACACTTGCATCTCCCATGGAATAGATGAGCTCAGAGCCGGGGGCAGTGTCGACAGACGACTGAGAATCCATATCACTATCAACTTGCTGAAGGTTGTTTAGGAATTGTCTAGGAGCGGAGGGCACATTCCCACGGGACCGGCAGGCAGCTGCAAAGTGGTTCATTTTCTTACAGAAATTGCAAGATTTTCCAAGAGCTGGGCACTGTGACTCCGTGGGGTGGACATAATTACAGTTGGGACACTTCTGAGAGCGCGGGACCCGAGATGTACGAACGGGCCGCGGTGGAGGGCGAAAGTTGTCCTGCATACGGCGTTGTCCTGCAACGCTAGTCAGATTTATGGCTCGGCTGTCAGATCCCCTCTGCCCATGCGGAGGGTTAACCACTTCGGCGATGCGGCACGCATGCATTGCTTGAGTCAGGGTTAGGTCAGGCCGTTGCAGCAAATCGGCAAACAGTTTCTGGTCGAGCATGCCAGTGACGAGAATGTCCCTGGTGAGCTGGTCGCGCATGGTCTCAAAACGGCACCGCTGAGCAAGGTAGCGCAGGTCAGCGATGAAACACTCGACAGGTTCATCCGGCAGCTGCTTCCGTGAGAAAAACCTAGCCCGCTCCAATATGCGGTTGGAGGGCAGGTCGCAAATCTCTGCAAACTTGCGCAAAAGACATACCGGGTCATCGGCAGATTCAGCTGGCTCGACAGGCTGGTCGTTGTCATCCAGGACCGCTGGATCGTAGACGAAAGCCTGAGCTCTCTTCATGGCGTCGGGACCGGCCAGGTTAAGCAGGAGTGAGGCTTTGACCGCGGCTGGGTCATTCCGGTGCACAACGTTGACGAAGTGAGTGTAATCCATCACAAAGGTAGACCATCGCTCCGCAATGTCAGCGTCAAAGACAAGGGGAGATGGCTTTCGGCATGAGGATGCCATATCAAGGGAAACCCAACACTGGGCACTCAGGGGACAAATAAAAAGAAAACCGGTAAACGGGAGGCGCGCGTTTAACTATCTGACACCATGTAAAGGTGTGATTCCTGACACACTGTAACCTTTACTAAGTGTTCATTAAAGCACATGGCACACACGTCCCAGCACTGACTGCATCCAGCCTTCAGGCGTACCGGGACCAAGTGGGAGGAAACAAATGGAGGATATCACAGTTATACTAATATGATGGGGCGTGGTTAATGGTGATGAGGTAGCTACATTATAGGTTGCATGCATAAACCATCTACAATTGTGATCATGGCTGATCGTCCACTATCAATAACCTGTGTCTGCCTTATTTCCATATCCCTTGACTCCACTACCCCTAGAGCTCTATCTAACTCTTAAATCCATCCAGTGACTTTACCTCCACTGCCCCCTGTGGCAGGGAATTCCATAAATTCACAACTCTCTGGGTGGAAAAAAGCTTTTTCTCTCCTCAGTCTTAAATGACCTTTATTCTAAGACGGTTGCCCCTGGTTCTGGACTCGCCCAACATTGGGACCATTTTTACTGCATCTAGCGTGTCGAGTGCTTTTGTAATTTTATAAGTTTCTATATGATCTCCCCCTCATCCTTCTAAACTCCAGTGAATACAAGCCTAGTTGTTTCAATCTTTCCTCATATGGCAGTCCCGCCATCCCGGGTATAAATCTCGTGAACCTACGCTGCACTGCCTCAATCACAAGGATGTCCTTCCTCAAATTAGGAGACCAAAACTGTACACAATACTACAGATGTGGGCTCACCAGAGCCCTATACAACTGCAGAAGATCCTCTTTACTCCTATACTGAAATCCTCTTGTTATGAAGGCCAACATTCCATTAGCTTTCTTCACTGCCTGCTGTACCTATAAGCCAATTTTCAGTGACCGGTGTACAAGGACGCTCATGTCTCCCTTACCTAACCTAACCCCATTGAGATAATAATCTGCCGCCATGTTTTTGCCGCCAAAGAGGTTAACCTCACATGTATCTGTATTATACTGCATATGCCACGCATCTGCCCATTCACTCAACCTGTCCAGGTCACCGTGCAACCTCCTAACATCCTCTTCACAGTTCACACTGCCACCCAGCTTTGTGTCAATAGACAATAGGCATTAGACAATAGACAATAGGTGCAGGAGTAGGCCATTCGGCCCTCTCCAATTCATTACTATTCATAATAAACAATAAATCACAATGCATAGATGCTTGAGACACACCATTGGTTAAAGGTATCTAATCTGACAAGCAAAATTCACACTGCCTCGAATAAACAGGATATTTTTATATTCTTTTTTTGAATATATTTAAGAGCATTGCCACGGCTGGTGTTGAGATGTTTCCGCCATTGGGAGAGTCATGAACCTGAGATATAGCAACACAATTCTCCGGAGGAGGCGCTGTCCTGAACGGCTGCCTGTCCTGCAGCTGTCCGTTTTTTCCCCTTCTTTTTTATTGTTTTTAGTTCGTTAAGTGTACAGTCAGGGGGTCTAAATCTTTTATGTGTGGGGGGTGGTGGGGGGGAAGGGGGAAACTGCTTTTCTAAGTCCCTACCTGGTCGGAGGGGTTGCCTTCCTCCGAGCAGCGTCTTCGACCTGTCCTCGCAGCCGACCAGCGGGTCCTGGAGCGACGTTTCCCTGAGGGGACCTGGCCAGAACATCGGCGTTGGCGGCGGCGCAGAACGTCGGCGTTGGCGGCGGCGCAGAACATCGGCTTTGGCGGCAGTGCAGCGCTGGAGCGCTATTGCGGAGCGGGTGATGCCTTTACTGGGTCGCCGCGCTGGGACTCCAGTATGCTTGGTACCGCCGAGGAAAACATCGTGGAGCCGCGGTTCTGCGGAGCGGCCAGCTGCGACGTTGAACTTACATCTCGCCGAGATCACCAGTGTGCGGAGCTCCGTCTGGCGTGGTCTGTTGGCTTGGAAGCCGCAGGCTCCGGTGGGAAGGCGGCCGTTCCTGGCACCCCAAGCCGCTGGGGTTTCTCCCGACGCCGGAGTACCATCACCCGGCGAGAACATCGGGCGCCGTGGCGGCGACTGTGGAGGCCTCAATAGGCCCGACTATGGGTGGACAAGAGGATGGGGACAGGACTTTGTGCCTTCCCCCACAGTGGGAATCACTGTGGGGGGATGTTTTGGTGTTGAATTTCTTTATGAATACTGTGTTGTATTTTTATTAGTGTGCTGCAAGGACATCAGAATTTCCCCTGAATAAGGGGATTAATAAAGTAATCAATCAATCAATCAATCAATAAGAACTGGTCGTTTACAATTGCTGCCTCACCAGACCAGTTCTACCAACATTTTCTTCTGCCAATATTCCAACATTTGCAATCTGTTCTGGATATCATACGAAACGAAATACCTAATTGCACTGGTGCAGGTCGAGAGCAGATTCACTGAGATGTGGCCTATTGTATGCCAATTAACGAGAAACCGTGGTTGTTTTGTCCTTGAATTTAGGAGATTGAGAGGGGATCTTATAGAAACTTACAAAATTCTTAAGAGGTTGGGCAGGCTAGATGCAGGAAGATTGCTCCCGATGTTGGGGAAGTCCAGGACAAGGGGTCACAGCTTAAGGATAAGGGGGAAATCCTTTAAAACCGAGATGAGAAGAACTTTTTTCACACAGAGAGTGGTGAATCTCTGGAACTCTCTGCCACAGAGGGCAGTCGAGGCCAGTTCATTGGCTATATTTAAGAGGGAGTTAGATGTGGCCCTTGTGGCTAAGGGGATCAGAGGGTATGGAGAGAAGGCAGGTACGGGATACTGAGTTGGATGATCAGCCATGATCATATTGAATGGCGGTGCAGGCTCGAAGGGCCGAATGGCCTACTCCTGCACCTAATTTCTCTGCTTCTATGTTTCTATGTTGAGGCTGAGGAAGCTGTTGCTGATAAATGTGCAAAACTATGTGCTGCATAGAAGGTCGTAGATGACAACGAATAGTTCACCATAACATGTATATCGCAAATGTTAGGCGGAAGTTGACCGCAAATGGTAAGATATTACAATATAGCAGTGCCTTGGTGTCATCACTGCTGGAGTGCTCTGCGGTTTTGTTCCCCGCAATTTTCTACCAGAAATGTCACCTATACATTTTCTCCGGAGATGCTGCCTGGACCGCTGAGATACTCCAGCATTTAGTGTATATGTCCATCGTGAGTGATCCGTCTATGACACAGCGTATACTCGGGGACCATTTCATGACACACGTACGACCGGTCTGTAAAATACCAACTGGATCTCCCGGTTGGCTACGCACATTAGCTCCTCTTCCCCTTCCACTTCGGACCGATCTGCCTTTGGCCTCTTCCATTACCAAATTATGGCAACACGCAGATTGCAGGCACAGCGCCTAACATGTTGCTTGGGTACCTTACAGCCCAGTGATATGAACGTTCAATTCTTCCAGCTAACCTACAGACACCCCCCTCCCCTCTGCCCTCACTCGTCCTTCACTCACCCCCCCACCACCACTACGTACACTAAAGTCCAATGACCTGTTCCACGGATCACAAATGTGTATCTTTCGTGGGTTCACATCTGTATGGAGGCAAGAATCGGCCTATCAGGGAATCTTATTTTCTGCTGTAGGAAGGAACTGCAGATGTTGGTTTACACCGAAGATATAGGCGAAATGTTACAATAACTCAGCGGCACATGCATCGTCTCTGGGTAGAAGGAATGGGTGAATTTGCAGGTCGAGACACTTCTTGTGAAGAAACGTCACCCATGCCTTCTATCCAGAGATGTTACCTGTCCCGCTGAGTTACTCTAACATAGTGTATCTATCTCCTTTTCTGCCGCCGGTCCTGATGTATCCTGTTTTTGCTCTCGTGCTTCCAGTCCCTCCCTATTATCATTCCAAGAGAAGGTCCCGATGCAAAACGTCTCCGATCCATTTTCAGCAGAGATGCTGCCTGGACCGCTGAGTTACACTAGCATGTTGTGTCTATCTTCAGCATTAGATGAGAGCAAAACGATGGAGTGGGAACCTGATGAGCACTTGCTTCACACAGGGTGGTGGGTAAACGTTGGTGGATGTGCAATTGAAGCACAGCCTATTCTGAAGAAGTGTTTCGACCCGAGTCGTCACCTATTCCTTCTCTCCAGAGATGCTGCCTCTGTCGTTGAGTTACTACAGCATTTTATGTCTAGTCATGATTGAACGGTGGAGTATGACCTAAATCTGCGACTATCTCTTATGATAGACTACAGACAATACACACTAGGTGCAGTAGAAGGCCATTCGGCCCTTCGAGCCAGCACCGCCATCCAAAATGTCCCTGCATGATCATCCACAATCAATACCCCGTTCCTGCATACTCCCAGTACTCCCTATCATTAATAGCCCCATGAAGCTCTCTCTTTAAAGTATCCAGAGAACCCGCCAACATCACGCTCAGAGAATCCCACAGACTCACAACTTACTGTGTGAAAAGGTGTTTCCTCGTCTTCGTTCTAAATGGCTTACGCCTTATTCTTAAACTGTGGCCCCTGGTTTTGGACTCCCTCAAAATCGGGAACATGTTTGCTGCCTCTAGCGTGTTAAACGTTTAATAATCTTTTATGTTTCACTAAGATATCCCACATTCTTCTAAATTCCAGAGTGCACAAGCCCAGCCGCTCCATTCGCTCAGTGTATGACAATGCCACCATCCCGGGAATTAACCTTGTGAACCTACGCTGCACTCCCTCAATAGCAAGAATGTCATTTCTCAAATTAGGGGAACACGATTGCACTCATTACTCCATATGTGGTCTCACTAGGGCCCTCTACAAATGCATTGCACCGTTACATTTGCAAAGAGGAAACGGCCACAACGAGAACATTGGAAGATCGGAACAATGCGCTGGTTTTGCGGTGGAACAGCCAATAGTGTAATGACGGAGGTGAGAGTATAGCATATGTGCACAGAACGTTGGTGAGGCCACATTTGCAGTATTGTTCTGTGCACCATGAGATCGGAAGGACGTTATCAAGTTGGAAAAGGGTACTGAGAAGATTTACGGGGTTGTTGCCAGGACTAGAGGGCCTGAGCTTTAGGGAGGGGTTGACTAGGCTGGGGCTCTATTCCTTGGAGCGGGAGCGGGCGAGGGGTGGTCTTATAGAGCTGTATAACATAATGAGAGGAATAGATCCGGTAGATGCACAGTCTCTTGCCCAGTGTAGGGAAAAGTGTAGTTTTAAGGTGAAGGGGAAACGTAGGAATCTGAAACGTATATTTTTCACACAAAGGGTGGTCGGTGTAAGGAACAAGCTCTCAGAGTAGGTAGTTAAGGCAGGATCTATCCGACGATTTACGAAACAGTGGGGCAGTTAATGGTCTGGAGGTCTGTACCAAACGCTGGCAGGTGGGACTACCATAGCTGGGACACGTTGGCCAATGAGGACAGGTTGGGGCGAAGGGCTTTTTCCACAGTGTATCTCTTTATGTCTCTATGACTCAAAGAGGGTTTAACTGGAATGAAGAGCACTGTTATATGGTTATATGGTTATTATGTTGGCTGCTTTACCCAAGCTAGGTGAAGTTTCGCTATTTTTGTATTGGCAAGTAGACCGAGGTAAAGTGAAAAGCTTTTGTTTGCGTGCTCTCCAATGAAATGAAAGATTATGCATGACATGCTAGCAGTTGGGTCTTTCGGTTTCGGACACTACAGTACCGTATGTGTCATCTGCACATAAGTTTCACTTGGGAATGTGATCTGATGTTTAATTCATTGGAATGTCTTTACCGAACTTCTGACTTAAAATCATTCTGCTTTTTAAAATCATGAAATGATTAGATCGAGGACCATAGGTTTGAGGAGAAGGGGAAACGTTTGAATGGGAATCTGAGGAGCAACTTTTTCACATAAAGGCTGGTGGGTGTGTGGAACGAGCTGCCGGAGGAGGCTGTTGAGGCAGGGACTATCGCGAAGTTTAAGAAACAGTTAGACAGGTGCATGCATGTTTGGAGCATTATGGATCGAAACGCGGGAAAGGGGGAGGAGCGTAGCTGGGACATGTTGGCCGGTGAGGCCAAGTTGGGCCTAAGGGCCTGTTTCCACGCTGTATCTACGACTCCATGGCTCTATCAGGGAATGACCGGGATGAAGTACCCATGATCCACCTGTGTACCATCTGCACATAGTTCCTACTTGGGAGTGTGGTCCGATGACTCACTTATTTGAGTCTCCAAATGAAATATGTGAGAAAAAGTAATTTGCCAAAGCCGAGACAGCGGGGGACTGCCGTAATCTGTTGATTTCTATGCAAATTTCACAATGTATCTTTGCACAGTTTTGCAATATCGCTCCTTATGGAAATTCTTTATTTTTGTTTCCATGTCGCTATTTTCAATGTCGTGATGTTGCAAAATCAGTATCCTTGTCAAGATCCGATAAGGTGCAAATACTCTGGGATTATGAATGAGCGCGACAACATGTCGATCGCTTGCCCGCAAAACGGGTGTACACAGACAATGTGGGAGAGATATTATAGCGGTATAATTGCGGTAATTGGAGTACCCGGTAAGTGACGGCGACGTTTCAAATGTATCCACTCCCTGTAAGAGATAAGGTTGTTCTTTTTGTGGCAGAGACACGCCGCCATTCAATATGATCATGGCTGATCATCCAAAATGATGCTTTCATACTTTCTCTCCATATCCTTTGATTCCGTTAGCCCTAAGAGCGATATCTAACTTATTTGAATACATTCAGTGAATAGGTCTCCATTGCCTTCTCTGGCAGATAATTCTACAGATTCAAAACTCTTTGGATGAGAAAGTTTTCCTTCGTCTCAGTCCTAATGGCCTACCCCTTATTATTAAACTGTGACTCCTGGATCTGGACGCTCCCAACATCGGTAACATTTTCCTGCATCTCGCCTGTCCAATCCCTTAAGAATTTTATGTTTCTATACGATATCCTCTCATCCTTCTAAATTCCAGTAGAACATTGAATCATAGAAAATAGGTGCGGGAGTAGGCCATTCGGCCCTTCGAGCCTACACCGCCATTCAATATGATCATGGCTGATCATCCAACTCAGTATCCTGTACCTGCCTTCTCTCTATACCCCCTGATCCCTTTAGCCACAAGGGCCACATCTAACTCCCTCTTAAATATAGCCAATGAACTGGCCTCAACTACCTTCTGTGGCAGAGAGTTCCAGAGATTCACTACTCTCTGTGTGAAAATGTTTTTCTCATCTCGGTCCTAAACGATTTCCTCTTTATCCTTCAACTGTGCCCCCTTGTCCTGGACTTTCCCAACAACTTAGAATGATAGTAGGGAGGGACTGGAAGCACGAGAACAAAAACAGGACAAATCAGGACGGGCGACAGAAAAGGAGATAGACACATATTGTTCGAGTAACTCAGCGGGACAGGCAATATCTCTGGATGGATGACGTTTCTTCAAAAGAAGTGTCTCGACCTGCAAATTTACCCATTCCTTCTATCCAGAGACGATGCTTGTGCCGCTGAGTTAATCTGTTATTTTGCTTATATCCTCGGTGTAAACCAACATCTGCTGTTCCTTCCTACAGCAGAAAATTAGATTCCCTGATGGGCCGATTCTTGCCTCCATACAGATGTGAACCAAAGGAGGATACACATTGTGATCTGTGGAACAGGTTACTGGACTTTAGTGAAGGTAGGGTGGGGGGGGGTGATTGAAGGACGAGCGAGGGCAGAGGGGAGGGAGGTGTCTGTAGGTTAGCTGGATGAATTGGACGTTCATTCCACTGGGCTGTAAGGTACCCAAGCAACATGTTAGGTGCTGTGCCTGCAATTTGCGTGTTGCCAATAATTTGGTAATGGAGGAGGCCAACGGCAGATCGGTCCGAAGTAGAATGGGAAGAGGTGCTAATGTGCGTATCCAACCGGTAGATCCAGTTGGTATTTTTCAGACCGAGCGTACGTGTGTTATGAAATGGTCCACGAGTATACGCTGTGTTATAGACGGATCGCTCACGCTGGAGATATACACTAAATGCTGGAGTAACTCAGCGGTCCAGGCAGCATCTCCGGAGAAAATGGATAGGTGACATTTCGGGTCGAAAATAACCGCAGAGCACTGCAGCAGTGATGACACGGCTATATTGTAATATTTTACCATTTCCGGTCAACTTCCGCCTAACATTTGCGATATACTTGTTATGGTGAACTATTCGTTGTCATCTACGGCCTTCTATGCAGCACATAGTTTTGCACATTTATCAGCAACAGCTTTCTCAGCCTCAAGGACTAAAACAACTAGGTTTTCTCGTTAATTGGCATACAATAGGCCACATCTTAGTGAATCTCCTCTCGGCCTGCACCAGTGCAATTAGGTATTTCGTTACGTATGATATCCAGTACAGATTGCTGATTTTGGAATATTGGCAAAATAAAATATTGGTAGAACTGGTCTGGTCAGGCAGCAATTGCAAACGGCCAGTTTTTATTGTGTTGCTATATCTCAGGTTCAGGTTGAGTGAGTGGGCAGATGCGTGGAAGATGCAGTATAATACAGAAAAATGTGAGGTTATCAACTTTGGCGGCAAAAACATGGGGGCAGATTATTATCTCAATGGGGTTAGGTTAGGTAAGAGGGAGGTGCAGCGAGACCTGGGCGTCCTTGTACACCGGTCACTAACAGTTGGCTTATAGGTACAGCAGGCAGTGAAAAAGCTCATAGAAATTTGGCCTTCATAACAAGAGGAGTTCAGTATAGGAGTAAAGAGGATCTTCTGTAGTTGTATAGGGCTCTGGTGAGACTACAGCTGTAGTATTGTGTACAGTTTTGGTCTCCTAATTTGAGGAAGGACATCCTTGTGATTGAGGCAGTGCAGCGTAGGTTCACGAGATTTTTCCCTGGGATGGCGGGACTGTCATATGAGGAAAGATTGAAACAACTAGGCTTGTATTCACTGGAGTTTAGAAGGATGAAGGGGTGATCACATAGAAACATCTGAAATTATAAAAGCACTGGACAAACTAGATGCAATAAAAATAGTCCCAATGTTGGTCGAGTCCAGAACCAGGGGCCACAGTCTTAGAATAAAGGCGAGGTCATTTAAGACTGAGGTGTGAAAAAGCTTTTCCACCCAGAGAGTTGTGAATTATGGAATTCCCTGCCACAGAGGGAAGTGGAGGCAAAGTCACTGGATGGGTTTAAGAGTGAGTTAGATAGAGCTCTAGGTATAGTGGAGTCAAGGGATATGGGGAGAAGGGTTATTGATAGGGGACGATCAGCCACGATCACAATGAATGGCGGTTCTGGCTCGAAGGGCCGAATGGCCTTTCTTGCACCTATTTTCTATGTTTCTATGTTTCTATGTTTCTATGTCTACAGAGGGCACGATTATCGAGTTTGGATTTATTGACACCAACTTTCCAGCAAAATCCCATCTACACTCTGATTAGATGATATTTAATAAGCATGTTATGAGGATGCATCGCAGCCTGGTTTGCGAACAGAATCATCCATGACCGCAAACACGTGCAGTTGTGGACGCAGACCAGAGCATCACGCCAAGCAACCTCCATTCCATTGATTCCATCGACACTTCACGCTGCATCTGCAAGTCCGCCAGCATGACCATGGACCGTCAATGACTCCGCTCAGTCCCTCTTCTCCCCTCTTCCATCAGCAAGGGTTAGATAAATTTGAAAACGCATGCCTCGAGATTCAGGAACAGTTCCTCCCCAACTGCTACCAGACAAATAAAGGGTCCTCTTCTCAGCCACAGAGCGGCATTGGCCTTCGTCTACCTCATTGGAAACGTTAGGGCTATCACTAACCGGACTTTACCGGATTCCAATGTTTTATATGTCTCACTTGCCACGCCCCCAGACACTTGGGACACATTCCACACTCCTCCCCTGAGCTCTTGGGAGTTACACCTGCATTTAATCCGCTCCCACAATCTATCACTAGGCATAAATACCTGAGATCATCAGCAAATGTGTGCCGAATAATCAGTTCTACATTCTAATGGTTCGATAGTAGTTCTGAGTTCCGTCGGTTCCAGCTCTATATCTTTCGGCTCCATTCGAGTTTGGATGTTGGTTATTTTACAGGACTTCTCGATGAGCCTGCATTCGAGTCCTTTCCATTTCGGGGCCTTCTGACAGATTAGTCATCGAGCCTGCGCTTGGTCACAGCGACGTAGAGAATTTGATATCTGGAACAGGTGATAAAGGAGGGGAGCATTATTCAAGGTGCAAGTGTACCTGCCTCACGTGGAAAGACTGTATGAGTACTTCGATGGAGTCGAGGTTGGGGAGGTAAAGGGACAGGTGTTGCATCTCCTGCTGTTGCAGGTGAAAGTACTGAGGGAGCGTGTGGTTTGTGTGGGAAGGGATGAGATGACCACGGAGATTCGGTGGTAACGTTCTCGGCGGACAGCAGAAACGGGTGGAGATAGGAAGGTGTGACCAATAGTGGGATCCTGTTGGAGGTGGCGAAAGTTTTAGAGGAGTACTAGACGAAGTGGGACCCGTTGGGTCCCAGCATCACACGGGAGGGCTGGTCACCCAATGCAATATTCCACTTCTCCACCAATTCCAATATTGCTGGCCAGGAGGTGGTGGGGGCACTTTCTGTTGCGCTAATATGAGTGTTGTGGGCCGATAGTACTGGTTTCCAGAGGACTAGTATAGAGGTTGTGGGCCGAATAGATTTTTGGGCTGGCCGCTCAGTCACTGAGGGCTGGCAGCTCAATCACTGAGGCCTGGCAGTACAAACACTCGGACCTGGCAGGCTGGCGGCTGAAAAACTGCCAGAAATTCTGCCCAAAACAGGTGACAGACTGTTAGATAGAAGGAGGAAGAGGGTGGACTGGATGGACTATTGGGCTGGCAGTTCAGTCACTTATGGCTGGTGGGCTGGCAGTTCACTAACTCACGGCTCGTGGGCTGGCAGTGCAGTCACTCACGCCTGGTACGCTGGCAGTTCACACAGTCACCCCGCCTACCTTCACCCCCACCCCCCCACCCCCCCCCCCCCCCACCCACTCTGCTCCTTGCCATTTTCCTCCCACCCACGCATTCAGTGCATCTCCCAACAACCTCCCCCCATGCACTCTGAGTGGCTCTCCCACAGAGCAGTCATTCCTGCCAATAAGCAACAGTGTTAAAAAGACATCTCCATCCTGCGGCTTTGCTTTAAAGATATAATTCAGCGCGGTCGTATCTATTGATGTGACTTACAAAGGGAAAAAGCGCACCGTCCAGTGGCAGGGCAGTTATACTAATGATTTGTTTGAAACACACAGGTTTGGTATATTTTAATTGAGTCATTCCTGCCTATTAGGTTCCTATTGTGATGAAGAACACACAGGCATCAAAAGTGCAAAAAGGATTTATTAAAGTTTAAAATGTGAATGACTCTTAAAATATAAGAACTATTTAAATGTTAAAAATGAGAACTATTAAGTAATTTCTTGTTGTGTCTCTTGTTGTGTTCTGCTGCTCACTGCCTCTTGGTGACTATTTCCTGCTGATAAAAAGAGACAATTTTAACATAGAGGAATTCAGCGTCAAATTTTAAGAAGGAAAATCTGAGAATTTATCTCAGAAGTCCTCATTCAACGAAGCACGCTTTTAATGACAACATTCTTGGTCGATGTTCCATCCATCAGGAAAACGTTGACATTTCCCTTCATCTTTCAACCAAAAGGCTTAGTGTTGCTGCAGACATCACGAAGAGTTCTGTCCACCACTTCAAAGCTTTCTCTCCTAATCATTGGACATTCATCCCAAACTATACCTTTCACTTGCCTCATGAAATGTGCCGTCTTAGAGTTCTTCTCGATGTTGCAGAATGTATCCTCGGCCACTTGGATGGGTATCTTGAATCCAGAATGTGTAGTTCTTACACCAGGCATTAATGGAGCTGCTAGCCAAGAGGATACTACAGCAATAGCCACATCACGTTGACCTCTAACTTTTCCTGACATGATGTCTAAAAAGCATACTAAAGACAATTTCAGTTGTTAATGAACACTGAAGAATTTGTGCAAAATATTTTTTCGAGGTGGGGGCTGTCAGGGTGGGGTTGGGTGGTAAACTTCGTGCAGCCAAGGGAGGGGGCCAGCTTCAGGCAGGGGCTCTCATGAGCTAATGAGAATGATGTTGCGGGTGTCCTCATGCAGAGGATGTGGGCAGCTTCTGTAAGGGGGCGCATCCTATAGCCAGGCGGACGCAGCATCTTGATGTGGGGAATATCAGTGGATGAGGGGTGGGGGGCAGTGAGCGATTTACTCATGACCTCTGGACTCACTCACTGCCTTGGGGTTAACTCATGGCCTTTGGCCTGACTGACTCTCACGGCTTGTGGACTGACTGATGCCCGACTTCTGAAATCACGTCCGACTTTTGTAAACTGGAAACTGTAACATCTACATTGAGGAACAGCTTCTTCCTGACAGCCATCACGCTATTAAACATAAGCTCTGAACTACGAAATACAATATTATTTATACTATTTGTTGATCACACACACCCTCCACCACACAGACTCACACACATACAAACACAGGCTCACACACACACACACGCACAGACATATACATACACATTCTCATATATATACACACACAGACTCATTCACACATACACACACTCACAAACACGTACACAGCCTCATTCACACACACATTTCCACACACACAGACTCATTCACACACACAGACTCATTCACACTCACACACAGACTCATTCGCACACACACTCTCACAGGCTCATTCACACTCACATACTAATTCACACACATACACAGACTCGTGGTTGTGTACGAAATCCCAAGTGTATGATCAATAGTTTAACCGAGTTCCCACGGCTATGACAAGTTTGCCATTTACTTGTCATTTCTGCGATGTTCCAAGTTCGTCTCCCGAGTTACTCTTGAGCCAATCCTGAATGAAGGTCTGTTTCAATAAGCAACAGTGTTATGTTTTAATAAGCAACAGTGTTAAAAAGACATCTCCATCCTGCGGCTTTGCTTTAAAGATTTGCTTTCAGCGCGGTCGTATCTATTGATGTGACTTACAAAGGGAAAAAGCGCACCGTCCAGTGGCAGGGCAGTTATACTAATGATTAGTTTGAAACACACAGGTTTGGTATATTTTAATTGAATTTACTGCCATGTCTACACACTGTGGGGAGACGGAAGATGAAATATTTGAATATGGACGGATGTGCACATCAGATTGTTGGGAGACGGAGCTCAGTGTTCGCCGCCTGAGCTGCTTTGGTGGACAGGCGTGAGTTGAGGTGGAGAGAGGTTGGGGGGGATGCTCGGGCGTCATTAATCTGTCTGGGGTGACATGGCTCTTGGGTTAGGCTGGGACCATTCTCTGCAGGATGAACTTAGTGTTGGAGAGGTGTACTGACTGCGTGGGCAGACGCTTTGGTAGTGATTTCCTACCAGTCTCAAAAGCCGCTGTGTGTCCCTGTCCCTGGGATAGCAGGGGGGCGATCAAGCTGCATAATACCCCCCTCCCGCTCCACGCCAACACGAAGGGCAACACAGGGCTTTAGCGTCAGAAACAGCGGGCAGGCGACAAACACCTAACATAACGCGAGAGAGAGATCATGCACTATTGTAGGTCTCCTTTGCACGTCGGTGTTTCTACATTTCATTGTTGGCCCTGTCTGTCGCCACCCCCACCCACACCCCTCTGCTTCCCGGCCATGTGTGTGACCCCTTCCCTCCCCTCTCCAGCTCCCCGCCCATTGCACCGGGCGCGGGGGCTTTGCACTGTCTTCACGTCGGCGATGCCAGCAGGTCAGTTCAAGTCGCCCCGGGGCAGGTGCTCGGGGGCTCTCTCCCAGCGAGGCTCCAGACCGGGGGGGGGGGGTGGCATTCAACAGGCACGCCGGCTTTGCCACACCATGTGCCGCCGCCAACCAAGCCACCCGTCCACGTCCACACGCTCGGTGGAACAGGAGCTGAGGCTGGGAACTGTCCAGCCCTTGCCCCCCTCCCCCTGCAACTGCAAACAACCCTACTCTCCTGCTCACCTAACCCAGCAATCCCCCCCCCCCCCACCGCCATTCCCTTCCAACTCCAGTCCCGTCCCGACCCCCTGGGAAACTGAAGGGAGCGACATTCAACTGGGTGGGGGGGGGGGGGGAGGTTGAACAGCTGTGCCTGGAGCCCGCCACAGGAGTCGTGTATGACTGCCTGGGCAGCCTGAGGGTGGCAGATGCCCTGCCTGGGCACCCTGTCTGTGGAGTGGCCGCGGTGAGACTGCGGGGGGAGTACCTCACTCTGACTGTGGTAGGGAGAGACAGAGGCGCGCACACACACACAGAGTGAAGTTCCTCTGACTGACTGCCTGTGTGTGGGTGTGGGGGGTGGGACAGAGAGAGAGGCACACACACACACACACACACACACACACACACACACACACACACACACACACACACACACACACACACACACACACACACACACACACACACACACACACACACACACACACACACACACACACACACAGGCAGCGTGGAGTACCTTTAACTGTGTGTGTGGGAGAGAGAGACAGAGGCAGACACACACACAACGGGCAGTGTGTACCTCTGTCTGTGTGTGTGTAGGGGAGAGAGAGACACAGAGACAGTGTGGACCTCTGACTGTGTAGGAAGGAGAGAGGTGGAGAGAGGCAGAGAGAGAGGCACAGAGGCAGTGTGATGTACTTCCGGGTGACTGGGGGAAGAGAAAGAGCGCACATGACCTAGGTCTATCTGTGTGTGTGGGAGCGAAGAGAGATGTGGGGGAGGGGGAGAAAGAAAGAGGTGGGTGGGATAGAAAGAGGGGGGTGGGGGGGGGGGAGAGAAATGAGGGGAGACGTATATACACACACACAAAGCAGAGTTTTACTGTGTATGTGGGAGACACAGATGTACTGAGCATAGTATCTCGGTCTTACTGTGTGTGGGAGAGGGGGAGAAAGAGACGTACACTCAGAGAGGCAGAGTCTCTCAGCCTGTGTGAGAGGGCGGGAGGGAGAGAGAGACACACACACTCAAGGTTGGTGTGAAATCTCACCTGCCTGTTTCAGTGACAGGCACCCGCCGCCAGTAAATGAAGACACCCCCATCTGTCTCCCCCTCCTCTCCCTCGACTCCCCCACCCTTTTCTCCCAACTACAGTCCCGTCCCGACCCCCTGGGAAACTGAAGGGAGCAACAATCAACTGCTGCCTGCCGACTGAGTTAAAGAGTTCCCACGGTAGACTGACGATACGCTAAGGTAAACGCACGGGCCACTACGTTCTTATAACGAGTTAAAATGTTTCAATTCTTAACCACAAGAGTAAATTTGACTCGTGGAAAACTTTAACCTGTTTCATTTTTTTTCACGAGTTGACAAGTTTCACGGGTATCTGCCATAGCGCCACGAGTTTCTAAGTTGCGTCCACGAGTTCCGACGTTACAGCTACGTTACTCGTACGTTATTACCACGAGTTTTAACTCGGGGTACCTCGTGTGTCAACTCGCACTGTGAGACAGGGGTTGTTTAGACGGGTACAGGTTGAGTGGGATGTTGGACACACACGGGCAGGTGGGACTGGTATAGTAGGGCCATGTTGAATTGGAGTGGACGCGTTGGGCGGAAGATTTTTCCGTGCTGCATGACCCCATGACTCTCTGACTACATGAGATGGGACAGTGGACCCTGGGGTAAGGGCACACCAACTGGACCAGTCACTAGTGCGATATTGGAGAATCATTCTGGGGATGGGTATACCAAAGTAC
This sequence comes from Amblyraja radiata, assembly GCF_010909765.2. Classification (NCBI taxonomy): domain Eukaryota; kingdom Metazoa; phylum Chordata; class Chondrichthyes; order Rajiformes; family Rajidae; genus Amblyraja; species Amblyraja radiata. The sequence continues at coordinate 2,179,986 of NC_045995.1, forward strand.
AAGAGGCAGAAGTGATCCGCGGAGTGAGATGGGATGATTGGTCCCAGGGTGGAGTTTATCCCAGACCGGTCCCCACTGCGGAGGTAGACGGGACGATTGGGGAAATGTGACAGATCTCGCTGTGACGGTCTGGAGGTCGTGGAGCTGGGCCGTCGATGGGATCATTCGCCCGGAACTGACACCTGCAACATCCGGCGGTGAATGTCAGGAGAGACTGCAGCCGCCTCTGGGATGCGCTCAGGGGGGCGATTTATCAATCAGAGCGTTGAGTATCGAAGTTGGGATGTAATGTTACAATTGTACAAGGCATTGGTAAGGCCAATTCTGGAGTATGGTGTACAATTTTGGTCGCCTAATTATAGGAAGGATGTCAACAAAATAGAGAGAGTACAGAAGCGATTTACTAGAATGATGCCTGGGTTTCAGCAGCTAAGTTACAGAGAAAGGTTGAACAAGTTAGGGCTTTATTCTTTGGAGCGCAGAAGGTTAAGGTGGGGACTTGATAGAGGTCTTTAAAATGATTAGAGGGACAGACAGAGTTGACGTGGATACGCTTTTCCCACAGAGAGTAGGGAAGATTCAAACAAGGGGACATGACTTGAGAATTAAGGGACATAGGTTTAGGGGTAACATGAGGGGGAACTTCTTTACTCAGAGAGTGGTGACTGTGTGGAATGAGCTTCCAGTGAAGGTGGTGGAGGCAGGTTCGTTTTTAACATTTAAAAATAAATTTGATAGTTATATGGACGGGAAAGTAATGGAGGGTTATGGTCTGAGCGCAGGTATATGGGACTCGGGGTTCGGCACGGACTAGAAGGGTCGAGATGGCCTGTTTCCGTGCTGTAACGGTTATATGGTTATATGGTTATTAATGAGCCGAAGCACTGAGGTGAGAGGATATTTCACCGCGCTCTTCAACTGCTCCCTAAACTTGGACTGCGTCGCCGCGTAAATAAATGTGTTTGTGCAGCAGCTGAGATTCCTCAGCAAAGACCCGACGTTTAAAAATATATTTTCATAATAATTCAGGTCAGTCCCAATTCCTGTGATCTGACAATAGCCGAAGAATACAACAAACGTCAGCCACAGGAGGATGAAGCTGCCGGAGATGGTGAAGAGTAAAACCACAGACCTCCTCCTGCTCTCCATCTCCAGGTCACTGCGGTTCACCCCCTTGCTCTCACCCATCAGCCTCTTACGGACCCGACTGGCCACTAAAATGTGGCGGACTGTCAGAGCGTTGAGCAGCAGGATTACAGCGAAAGGGAGGAGCGGAGTTAACACCGTGTCGATCCAGTCAAATGCCACCCACCCGGGGTCAGTGTAATAACTGTCCAACATGGTACAGCCCCACGGGACATTGTCGATGATTATGTCTGGTCCTTTTGTGAAGTAACGGGGAACGTTTTTCAGACAGAGCAGAACGCCAGCTGTTGCCAGAACCGCAGCCGCAGTTTCCCCGGTGCAATATTTAGTTTTCAGCTTCTGGCAACAAATGGCGACAAACCGATCAAAGGTGAAAGTGACGGTGAACCAGACAGAACAGTGTATAGCTGCGTACCTCAGTACAAGGACAACACTGCACACAGGGGTGCTGGACAGGAAACTCCAATAAAAGTAATGATATCGGAGCCGATGTAAAATCACCTCGATGATAAGGACCAGTAGATCGGTCGCTGCCATGGCCACCAGGTAGCGAGTGGTGCAGGTGGAGAGGCCGCACTTTCCCCGGGATAGGATCACAATCGCCACTAAATTCACTGCGGAAAGTGAAGGGAAGGGACACATGGCATTTACTTAACACATTCTCGGAGGGTGAACACGGCTCGACTTTCAGCTCAAGAACAGAAGTGTTGGAGTCGGTGCGCGGCTGCAAGTTTAACAATGTCAGAGCCGGCTCCGACTGTGCCCGATCTGCCTGCCTGCTTCAGGGGAAAATAGATAGGTTGACGGGTGGGCAGGGTAAAGGGCGGGGAGGGAGGGAACGAGAAGCCACCCGTTACAATAGGCGCAATTGTCTTTTCAGGGTTAACCCTGTTGCTGCCCACAGTCTCAGATCTAACCGTGACCGGCCGAATTTAACCAGGGCTCTGGGAACGAGGAGAGTTCCAGAGGGAAGACAGGGACATCTTAGAATCAGGCAGCAAAGTGGCTCCGTTAATGGATTCATTCCACACAGTGAGTTCAGTTCGGTAACAACACACGCCGGTAGATCCGCGGCCACTGGTTCAGGACATCGATCCAATTATTGACCAACAGGCGGTGGAATCCGACTGTGTCAGACAGACTCCCCAGTGAGACTTGTCCACAGGAGCGGTTGTTCATCCAGATCACTAACTCAGTCACAGTGAACTTCACAATGTAAACACCATCCCAGTCACACCGTCCCTCCCGGAGAGCTGCCTGTCCCGAGCACTGGGACAACAACTATGGGCAAGAACAACATTCCAGTGCGTCCCGGCGATGAGAAAGAAAGAGTGTTACTTTTAGCTGTCTGAAAATATGAAAAATAACAGCGCTAATTCAAACATATTTCACTGAGAGGATTGATATACTGATATACTGAGAGGATTGATGTACCTCACATATTCTTGTACAACAAAGATCAGCTGGGAAACTAGGTGTCATGGTGCACCAGTCATTGAAAGCAGGCATGCAGGTGCAGCAGGCAGTGAAGAAAGCGAATGGTATGTTAGCATTCATAGCAGAAGGATTTGCGTATAGGAGCAGGGAGGTTCTACTGCAGTTGTACAGGGTCTTGGTGAGACCACATCTGGAGTATTGCATACAGTTTTGGTCTCCAAATCTGAGGAAAGACATTCTTGCCATAGAGTGAGTACAGAGAAGGATCGCCAGAATGATTCCTGGGATGTCAGGACTTTCATATGAAGAAAGGCTGGATAGACTCGGCTTGTACTCGCTGGAATTTAGAAGATTAAGGGGTGATCTTATAGAAACGTGCAAAATTCATAAGGGGTTGGACAGGGTAGATGAAGGAAGATTGTTCCCGATGTTGGGGAAGTCCAGGACAAGTGGTCACAGTTTAAGGATAAAGAGGAAATCATTTAGGACCGAGATGAGAAAAACATTTTCACACAGAGAGTAGTGAATCTCTGGAACTCTCTGCCACAGAAGGTAGTTGAGGTCAGTTCATTGGCTATATTTAAGAGGGAGTTAGATGTGGCCCTTGTGGCTAAAGGGATCAGGGGGTATAGAGAGAAGGCAGGTACAGGATACTGTGTTGGATGATCAGCCATGATCATATTGAATGGCGGTGCAGGCTCGAAGGGACGAATGGCCTACTCCCGCACCTATTTTCTATGTTTCAATGCTTCTACTGGACTTTAGAAGGATGAGAGGGTATTGTATAGAAACATAAAATTCTTAAGGGATTGGACAGGCGAGATGCAGGAACATGTTACCGATGTTCGGAGTGTCCAGATCCAGGAGTCACAGTTTAATAATAAGGGGTAGGCCATTAGGACTGAGACGAAGGAAAACTTTCTCATCCAAAGAGTTTTGAATCTGTAGAATTATCTGCCAGAGAAGGCAATGGAGACCTATTCACTAAATGTATTCAAATAAGTTAGATATCGCTCTTAGGGCTAACGGAATCAAGGGATATGGAGAGTAAGCATGAAAGCATCATTTTGGATGATCAGTCATGATCATATTGAATGGCGGCGTGTCTCTGCCACAAAAAGAACAACGTTATCTCTTACAGGGAGTGGATACATTTGAAACGTCGCCGTCACTTACCGGGTACCCCAATTACCGCAATGATCAGGTACAGAATCTTCTCCACGCTATAATATCTCTCCCGCAGTGTCTGTGTACACCCGTGTTGCGGGCAAGCGATCGACATGTTGTCGCGCTCATTCACAATCCCAGAGTTTTTGTACCTTATCGGATCTTGACAAGGATACTGATTTTGCAGCATCACGACATTGAAAATAGCGACATGGAAAAAAAATACAGAATCTCCATAGGGAGCGATATTGCAAAACTGTGCAAAGATACATTGTGAAATTTGCAAAGAAAACAACAAATGACGACAGTCCCCCGCTGTCTCGGCTTTGGCAGATTACTTTTTACTCACAGATTCCATTGAGAGACTCAAATGAGTGAGTCATCGGACCACACTCCCAAGTAGGAATTATGTGCAGATGGTACACAGGTGGATCATGGGTACTTCATCCCGGTCATTCCCTATTAGAGCCATGGAGTCGTAGATACAGCGTGGAAACATGCCCTTAGGCCCAACTTGGCCTCACCGGCCAACATGTCCTATGTCGTCCCACTTGCCCGCGTTTCAATCCATAACGCTCCAAACATGTCCTATGCATGTACCTGTCTAACTGTTTCTTAAACTTCGCGATAGCCCCTGCCTCAACAGCCTCCTCCGGCAGCTCGTTCCACACACCCACCAGCCTTTATGTGAAAACGTTACTCCTCAGATTACATTTCAAACTTTTCCCCTTCTCCTCAAACCTATGGTCCTCGATCTATTCATTTCATGATCTTAAAAAGAAGAATGATTTTAAATCAGAAGTTTGGTAAAGCCATTCAAATGAATTAAACATCAGATCACATTCACAAGTGGAAATTATGTGCAGATGACACATACGGTACTGTGTCCGAAACCGAAAGACCCAACTGCTAGCATGTCATGCATAATCTTCGATTTCATTGGAGAGCACGCAAACAAACGCTTTTCACTTTACCTCGGTCTACTTGCCAATACAAAAATAGCGAAACTTCACCTAGCTTGGGTAAAGCAGCCAACATAATAAAGTGCTCTTCATTCCAGTTATACCCTCTTTGAGTCATAGAGACATAAAGAGAACACTGTGGAAAAGGCCCTTCGGCCCAACCTGTCCGCATTGGCCAACGTGTCCCAGCTATGGTAGACCCACCTGCCCGCGTTTGGTACAAATACCTCCAAACCATTAACTGCCCCACTGTTTGATAAGTCGTCGGTTAGATCCTGCCTTAACTACCTATTCTGAGAGCTTGTTCCTTACACCCACCACCCTTTGTGTGAAAAATATACGTCTCAGATTCCTAATAACTCGTTTCCCCTTCACCTTAAAACTATGTCCCCTGGTCCTTTGTTTTCCCAACACTGGGCAAGGGACACTGTGCATCTACCGGATCTATTCCTCTCATGATGTTATACCGCTCTATAAGACCACCCCACGCCCGCTCCCGCTCCGAGGAATAGAGCCCCAGCCTATTCAACCCCTCCCTAAAGCTCAGGCCCTCTAGTCCTGGCAACATCCCCGTAAATCTTCTCAGTACCCTTTTCCAACTTGATAACGTCTTTCCGATCTCATGGTGCCCAGAACAATACTCCAAATGTGGCCTCACCAACGTCCAGTGCACTTATATGCTATACTCTCACCTCCGTCATCACACTATTGGCAGTTCCACCGCAAAACCAGCGCATTGTTCCGATCTTCCAATATTCACGTTGTGGCCGTATCCTCTTTGCAAACGTAACGATGCAATGCTGTAAGATTATATTTTGCTCTCTGGTATTGTCCTCGTTACACTACCGCTTGTATTGACTGTAACTGGGTTGTACTCATGCATTGTACGCGTTGATGTATCTGGATAGCACGCACACAAAGGTTACCCTTTTCTCGGTATCCCGCTACACGTGCCAATGTTACTGTTCATATCATATTTGATAGGTGTCCAGCGACTGAAAATGAACGTCCGTCTGCCATTCATAGTAATACCCAACCGCACAATGAGATGCTCATGAGATCAAAACATTGTGTCAAGTTGGAAAAGGGGAAGTACCACGGGATCTGGAGGTCCTTGTTCATCAGTCACTGAAAGGAAGCATGCAGGTACAGCAGGCAGTGAAGAAAACGAATGGCATGCTGGCCTTCATAACAAGTGGGTTTGCATTTGTAGAGGGCCCTAGTGAGACCACACATGGAGTAATGTGTGCAGTCGTGTTTCCATAATTTGAGAAATGACATTCTTGCTATTGAGGGAGTGCAGCGTAGGTTCACAAGGTTAATTCCCGGGATGGTGGGATTGTCATACACTGAGAGAATGGAGCGGCTGGGCTTGTACACTCTGGAATTTAGAAGAATGAGGGATATCTTATTGAAACATAAAAGATTATTAAAAGTTTAACACGCTAGAGGCAGCAAACATGTTCCGGATTTTGAGGGAGTCCAAAACCAGGGGCCACCGTTTAGCAATAAGGCGTAAGCCATTTAGAACGGAGACGAGGAAACACCTTTTCACACAGTAAGTTCTGAGTCTGTGGAATTCTCTGAGCGCGATGTTGGCGGGTTCTCTGGATACTTTAAAGAGAGAGCTTCATGGGGCTATTAAAGATAGCGGAGTCAGGGAGTGCTGGGAGTATGAAGGAACGGGGTACTGATTGTGGATGATCATGCAGGGACATTTTGGATGGCGGTGCTGGCTCGAAGGACCGAATGGTCTTCTCCTGCACCTATTGTGTATTGTCTGTAGTCTATCATAAGTGATAGTCGCAGATTTAGGTCATACTCCACCGTTCAATCATGACTAGACATAAAATGCTGTAGTAACTCAACGACACAGGCAGCATCTCTGGAGAGAACGAACAGGTGACGACTCGGGTCGAAACACTTCTTCAGAAGAGACATTGGTTCAATTGCACATCCACCAACGTTTACCCACCACCCTGTGTGAAGCAAGTGCTCATCAGGTTCCCACTCCATCGTTTTGCTCTCATCTAATGCTGAAGATAGACACAACATGCTAGTGTAACTCAGCGGTCCAGGCAGCATCTCTGCTGAAAATGGATCGGAGAAGTTTTACATCGGGATCTTCTCTTAGAATGATACTAGAGAGAGACTGGAAGCACGAGAGCAAAAACAGGATAAATCAGGACCGGCAGCAGAAAAGGAGATAGATACACTATGTTCGAGTAACTCAGCGGCACAGGCAACATCTCTGGATAGAAGGCATGGGTGACGTTTCTTCACAAAAAGTGACTCGACCTGCAAATTCACCCATTCCTTCTATCCTGAGACGATGCTTGTGCCGCTGAGTTAATCTAATATTTTGCCTATATCCTCGGTGTAAACCAACATCTGCAGTTCCTTCTGTGGATAAATGTGAGGTTATCCATTTTGGTGGCAAAAACAGGAAAGCGGACTATTATCTAAATGGTGGCTGACTAGGAAAAGGGGAGATGCAGCGAGACCTGGGTATCATGGTACACCAGTCATTGAAAGTGGGCATGCAGGTGCAGCAGGCAGTGAAGAAAGCGAATGGTATGTTAGCTTTCATAGCAAAAGGATTTGAGTATAGGAGCAGGGAGGTTCTACTGCAGTTGTACAGGGTCTTGGTGAGACCACACCTGGAGTATTGCGTACAGTTTTGGTATCCAAATCTGAGGAAGGACATTATTGCCATAGAGGGAGTGCAGAGAAGGTTCACCAGACTGATTCCTGGGATGTCAGGACCGTCTTATGAAGAAAGACTGGATAGACTTGGTTTATACTCTCTAGAATTTAGGAGATTGAGAGGGGATCTTATAGAAACTTACAAAATTCTTAAGGGGTTGGACAGGCTAGATGCAGGAAGATTGCTCCCGATGTTGGGGAAGTCCAGGACAAGGGGTCACAGCTTAAGGATAAGGGGGAAATCCTTTAAAACCGAGATGAGAAGAACTTTTTTCACACAGAGAGTGGTGAATCTCTGGAACTCCCTGCCACAGAGGGTAGTCGAGGCCAGTTCATTGGCTATATTTAAGAGGGAGTTAGATGTGGCCCTTGTGGCTAAGGGGATCAGAGGGTATGGAGAGAAGGCAGGTACGGGATACTGAGTTGGATGATCAGCCATGATCATATTGAATGGCGGTGCAGGCTCGAAGGGCCGAATGGCCTACTCCTGCACCTAATTTTTATGTTTCTATGTTTCTATGTTTCCTACAGCAGAAATTAAGATTCCCTGATAGGCCGATTCTTGCCTCCATACAGATGTGAACCCAAGAAGGATACACATTTGTTACTGGACTTTAGTGAAGGTAGGTTGGGGGGGGGGAGGGGTGATCGAAGGACGAGCGATGGAAGAGGGGATGGAGGTGGCTGCAGGTTAGATGGAAGACTTGAACGTTCATTCCACTGGGCTGTAAGGTACCCAAGCAACATGTTAGGTGCTGTGCCTGCAATTCGCGAGTTGTCATAATTTGGTAATGGAAGAGGCCAAAGGCAGATCGGTCCGAAGTGGAAGGGGAAGAGGAGCTAATGTGCGTAGCCAACCGGGAGATCCAGTTGGTGTTTTACAGACCGAGCGTACGTGTGTCATGAAATGGTCCCCGAGTATACGCTGTGTCATAGACGGATCGCTCACGCTGGAGATATATAATAAATGCTGGAGTATCTCAGCGGTCCAGGCAGCATATCCGGAGAAAATGTATAGGTGACATTTCTGGTCGAACATTGCGAGGAACAAAACCGCAGGGCACCAAGGCACTGCTAGATTGCAATATGTTACCATTTGTGGTCAACTTCCGCCTAGCATTTGCGATATACATGTTATGGTGAACTATCCGTTGTCATCTACGACCTTCTATGCAGCACATAGTTTTGCGAATGTTTTACCATTAGACGGGTACAGGTTGAGTGGGTTGTTGGACACACACGGGCAGGTGGGACTGGGATAGTAGGGCCATGTTGAATTGGAGTGGACGCGTTTGGCTGAAGATTTTTCCGTGCTGCATGTCCCAATGACTCTCTGACTACATGAGATGGGACAGTGGACCCTGGGGGAAGGGCACACCAACTGGAGCAGTCACTAGTGCGATATTGGGGAATCATTCTGGGGATGGGTATACCAAAGTACAAGAGGCTGAAGTGATCCGCGGAGTGAGATGGGATTGGCTCCGCAAACTGGAAAATGTTTGTCGTTCACAAAATAGCCGGGCTGAGAGAGACTCGCGGCTACGGGGAATCATTTGGACAGAAATGACAGGGGAACGCCGGTACAACAACATGTGTGTTATTGGAAACGTAAAGGCAATAAACATTATAGAGTGTTAAGTTTTAAGTTGACAAAACGTTTAGGAGATGAATGCTAGTCAGTCGGAGACATTTAGAATGTAGAGACAATTAAAAGAGCAGAGATGTTGATATGGTAAAGAGACGCAGGAAATAAATGGGAAATGGTAATTAAGGAATGGAAAGAGGAGGCAGAGAAGAAGCATTAAGAGAGTAGGGATCGGTTGGGTGGATAATGCGTGTAAGAGGGGGATAGAAACATAGAAACAGAAAATACGTGCAGTACGCCAAAGATCATAGAATGGATTATTTTTGTAAGCGTTGATCTATCACAGTGCTTGCGGTTAGGAGGCTGGAATCTCTCTCACCCCCACCCCCCCCCCTCTCTCCCTTCTCTCCATCCATCTCTCTCCTCCTCTCATCTCTCTCTCGTCTCTCTCTCCTCTCTCTGCCATCTCAGTCTCCCCCTTCCTCTCTCGCATCTCTCTTCTCTCTCTCTCTCTCTCTCTCTCTCTCTCTCTCTCTCTTCTCACTCTCTCTCTCTCTCTCTCTCTCTCTCTCTCTCTCTCTCTCTCTCTCTCTCTCTCGTCCTTTCTCACACACTCGCTCTCTCCACCCTCTCTCATCCTCTCTCTATGTAGAATAGATTCGATCAACATTATTGTCATTGCACATATACAGTACAACGAAACGGTTTAACCGTGCAGTCATAACGTAGAATAAAATAACAAAACATACACTCAACACAGTTTTAACATCCACCACAATGAGTCCACCAGGCACCTCCTCACTGTGATGGAAGGCAAAAGTCCCAAAGTCCTTGTCTCTTCCCTTCTTGCTCTCCCCCTGCGCTGAGGCGATCCAGGCCTCCGATGTTGTGACCCCGATGGTAAGTCCCGCGGCTGAATCCTAGCTCCGCGAACGCGCCTGTAAATGACTAAATAATATAATCTGAAATCCAAGATCATCATTAATCAGTATTCAAACTATAGCGGTACAGCAGGTTGTTAGTTGTAAGAACATCATGACCGCTTCCAAGACAGACCAGTGTAGGAAGTGGGTGTTAGTATAAATCGTACAGTAGGGTGGGGTTAGTGATGCTATTCTACTATGATTGGTTCTCATGCATAAACCAATCTACATCCTTCCCCATAAAGAGTGAATATAGTGAGCACACATGTCATAAGAATTAAACATATTCGCCACATCTATCAGGCGGTTTACTAATACGGCCCGAGCGCTTGCGGATCAAACCCTCTCCCCGTTCGCCAGAAAGATTAAAAGGAGGTGGTGAACCCGGAAGCCAGGAAGCAGCAGGGGACATCCGTGGTGACCGACAGGGGGAGCATGCAGGAGAGATATTTTTGTGGTTAGTCATAGCCGCCGGTCGTGGAGGGGTACAGGACATGCTGGAGCTGGTGGAAGGCACAGTGGTGGACGTGGCTCCTTCACGGCAAGCGAGTGTTGGTGGCTCCTACGGTATACGGTGCCATCATAGTCCACAAGGTAGGATCGAGGTTCTCCAGCCAGGCCAACAACGCTACCCAGACGGGAATGTCCCATGGAAGTTTGTAGACGAATGACTTGGCCCGGTAGTAGAGGTTTAAGTAGTTTGCTGTACTTGTCATGCGGCCGTTTCTGAATGTTGTGTTTCTCCTGGATACGCTTTAGGATTGTTGCTGGCATCAGCACCTGCGGTATCAGCTTCTGCTGGACATTCGGAATCGGAGGTCTCGTTGTTCTGGCCATCAGCCGCTGGGCCGGCGAGCCCAGGGTTCCGTGTCTAGCAATGTTCCCGAGATTTAAGAGTTCGAGGTACACGTCTGAATTGGCAAGGGGTGCGCTTTGCATTAGATGGTTTGCAGTTCTGACGGCTCGTTCAGTGAGCCCGTTACTCTGTGGGTATTCAGGGCTGCTCGTGACGTGGTGGAAATTCCATCGGTTGGCAAAGACCTTGAAAGCAGAGAAACATAGACATAGAAAGTAGGTGCAGGAGTAGAGGCCATTCGGCCCTTCGAGCATGCACCGCCATTCAATATGATCATGGCTGATCATCCAACTCAGTATCCTGTACCTGCCTTCTCTCCATACCCCCTGATCCCTTTAGACACAAGGGCCACATCTATCTCCCTCTTGAATATCGCCAATGAACTGGCCTCAATTACCTTCTGTGGGAGAGAATTCCACTGATTCACCACTATGTGTACAAAATGATTTTCTCATATCGGTCCTAAAATACTTCCCTCTTATCCTTAAACTGTGACCCCAAGTTCTGGACTTCCCCAACATCGGGAATAATCTTCCTGCATCTAGCCTGTCCAACCCCTTAAGAATGTTGTACGTTTCTATAAGATCCCCCCTCAATCTTCTAAATTCTAGCGTGTACAAGCCGAGTCTATCCAGTCTTTCTTCATATGAGTCCTGACATCCCAGGAATCAGTCTGGTGAACCTTGTCTGTACTCCCTCTATGGCAAGAATGTCTTTCCTTAGATTAGGAGACCAAAACTGTACGCAATACTCCAGGTGTGGTAAATTGTCTTCCGTTGTCGGTCTGCAAATTGACAGGTGCGCCAAATGCAGAAATGTGTTTATTTAGCTTTTGAATTACCATTTCTGGTGTGCTAGAGATCAGTAAGTCGACTTCGAACCAGTTAGAATAAGAGTCAACCAGGACAAGATAGTGTTTACCGTGCCATTCGAAAATGTCTGCCGCCAGCGACGTCCAGGGCACAGCTGGTGGAGGTTGTTGCAGTAAGGGCTGTTTCTGTTCGTGTGGTGTAAGGCTGTTGCAAGTGGGGGCAGGAAGCTGTACTTTCCCGTATGTACTAGGCCATCCGCAGGCCTGTAGAACAGGTTCTGTGCGTGGGCCAGATCATGGGTGACCGCTGTATGCCTCTTTGTGGTATTCGTCGCGTAGCGATGATGGGATCACGACTTTGTGGCCCTTAACTATGACACCGTCCTGTATTACGAGTTAATCGCGTACTAAGAAGAAGGACTGCACCTCTGTTGGTACGTTGGATTGTCTGTCTGGCCAACCTCTTTTGATCACTGATGAAAGTATCTGGAGGGTGGCGTCGGCGGCTGTGTGTTCGGCAAGCGGCGCAGTTGTTTTGTAGGAACAAATTCAATGCCGAGAACCGTAAACTCATCCTATTCGTAGGGGTGACGTTCGTTGGATGCCCGTGGTGCACGAGAGAGAGTGTCAGCCACGAGCATGTATTTACCCTTTTTGTAAACAAGTTTAAAATCAAAGCGCTGGAGCTGCATCATCATGCGCTGCAGACATGCAGGTGCTGCGTGTATAGGTTTGTTGAGGATCGTCACCAGGGGTTGGTGGTCTGCCTCGACGGCGAAAACTTTGCCATAGATAAATTTCTTGAATTTGGAACAAGCGAAGACAACAGGCAGTTCGGTGTCGGTCATGGTGCGGCAGGCATAGGAGACAGATGATTGTAGGCAAAGCACCATCGGCGGATGATTGTAGGCAAGCTGCGCCGAGCCCGAATCGTGAGGCATCGCAGGTCTGTCACAGGGCGCTTCAGGTCGAAAAATGTTAGTGTTGGTGCGCTGGTCAGCTTCGACAGACAGACAGACAGACAGACAGACAGACAGACAGACAGACAGACAGACAGACAGACAGACAGACAGACAGACAGACAGACAGGCAGGCAGGCAGGCAGGCAGGCAGGCAGGCAGGCAGGCAGGCAGACAGACAGACAGACAGACAGACAGACAGACAGACAGACAGACAGACAGACAGACAGACAGACAGACAGACAGACAGACAGACAGACAGACAGACAGACAGACAGACAGACAGACAGACAGACAGACAGACAGACAGACAAGAGAGAGAGTGGGAGGGGAGATAGAGTGGGAGGGAGAGAGGAGAGAGAGAGCTCGAGAAAGAACGAGAGAGAGAGAGAGAGAGAGAGAGAGAGAGAGAGAGAGAGAGAGAGAGAGAGATATTCCAGCCTCTTAAGCCCCGAGCACCGTGGCGGATCAACGCTGACACAATAAAAATTTGCTATACGATATTTGAAAGTCCGAAAGCGGCAAAGGAAAATTAAAAATCCCCCCACCCTCCGGTCTCCTTCGGCCAGTGCTGTGATGGACGAGGGGATCGGGACAATTCGCTGACAAGGTCTCGGACAAATCCCGTCCCCGGAGAAGTTATGTCCGTTACCTGGCATGTCGGTGTCGTGTATTTCGCTTTTCGGCGTTGGGCCCGTACGGTTATTTGGCTTTTCGGCGTCGCGTCCGTTATGTGGTTTGGCTTTTCGCTGTAGCGCCCGTTCGGTTATTTGGTATTCAGGCGTCGTTTCCGTTCGGCATCTTGGCTCCCACTTCTTGGCTTCGGCTTCTCCTCCTTCGACGCCCTGTCTGGGAACTAACAGAGAGAGCCCATTTTCTAGCACCCGGTTGCTGACTTTCCGTGGTCCATGGTGGCGACTGACATTTCCCATTGGCGTGGCAATCATTTATTTTCCTGTTTTAAATCGATCTGCTCGGCACAGCTCCCGCTGTGGCGGTCGTCAATAAACATGCGAGGCATTTTTAGGTCCACGGGGTACCTCAAACCCTGATAATCTGACAATGGTGGGCAATTCACAAATCAGCATTTCAAGGACATTGCAAAGGAATGGGATTTTAGTCACATCACCAGCAGTCCGGAGTACCCCCTGGCTGAGCGAGCTGTCCACAGTGCAAAGGAGCTCACGAAGAAGTCCAGCAGGGCCGGGTCAAGAGTCAAAGTCAAGAATCAAGAGAGTTTTATTGTCATGTGTCCCAGATAGGACAATGAAATTCTTGCTTGCTGCAGCACAACAGAATATGTAAACATAATACAGAACAGGAGATAAAGTGCGATTGGCTGTTATTGTTCAGAGTTTGTTTGATGGCGAATTGTTATTGTTCAGAGTTTGTTTGATGCCTGATGGCTGTGGGGAAGTAGCTGTTCCTGAACCTGGATGTTGCAGATTTCAAGCTCCAGTACCTTCTACCTGATGGCAGCGGATAGATGAGTGTGTGGCCAGGATGGTGTGGGTCTTTGATGATGTTGGCAGCCTTTTTGAGGCAGCGACTGCGACTGCGATATTCGATGGTGGGGAAGTCAGAGCCGATGATGGACTGAGAAGTGGTCACATCTTTCTGCAATATTTTCCTCTCCAGGGCGCTCAAGTTGCCGAACCAAGCCACGATGCGACCAGTCAGCATGCTCTCTGCTGTGCACCTGTAGAAGTTCGAGAGAGTCCTTCTTGACAAACCGAGTCTCCGTAATCTTCTCATGAAGTAGAGGCGCTGATGAGCCTTCTTTATAATTGCATCAGTGTGCTGGGACCAGGAAAGATCTTGGGAGGTATGCACTCGCAGGAATTTGAAGTTCTTGACCCTTTCCACCATCATCCCCTTGATACAAACGGGATTGTGGGTCCCTTCCAAAGTCCACAATCAGTTCCTTGGTTTTGCTGGTGTTGGGAGCCAGGTTGTTGTGCTGGCATCATCTGGTCAATCGGTCGATCTCACTTCTATACTCTGACTCATCACCATCAGTGATTCGTTCCACAACAGTGGTGTTTTCGGCGAACTTAGTGATGGACGTTCGCACTGTGTCCGGCTACGCAGTCATGAATATAGAGTGAGTACAGCAGGGGGCTGAGCACGCAGCCTTGAGGTGCTCCCGTGCTGATTGTTAACGAGAATGTCCTCAAACTCCGCAACATTCCACGTGATCCTACACTCGGTTCGCCGGCTCAGCGACTCATGTCCAGACAGACCAGCGCTACTCTTCCAGTCAAGAAGCAGCTGCTCCAGCCACAAGTCTGCGAGTCCGAGGTGGCTTGGACGCGTCTGCAGCATAAAAAAACTGACGCAGAAGGCGTACTACTACCGTTCTAGGTGTCCTCTCGAACCATTGTCGGGGGGACAGGTGATCCGTTTCCTAACACAGAAGGGATATGACCGTATGGGCACATTCAAGGAGGTGTGACCGGAAGCAAGGTCTTATTTGATTCAATCTGGCGGAAGTTTATACAGGCGAGACCGATGACATATTCCGGCAGTAAATGAGCCAGTGCTATTGAGGCAGGTTCAGTATGATTATGCAGATGACCCAGACGATGTGTTATGGACAGAGGATGGAAACGATTATCTGAATGAAGGACATGTGACAGCAGACGGTGAGCAGTTCTGCGATCAGCACTTTGTTTGGCTGGTGCCGATGACGAAGAACCCTGTAAAGCCTGTCAACAAATCCCCCGCGAAACCGGTGCTGGTTGAGTCGTCGCCTGCTAAGAATCTCCCGATTGAGGCCGTGCCTGGGGCGAAATCTCCTCTGTAGGGCACGGCTGAAGGCCTGTACCGGACACGTGCAGGACGGGTAAGCCTGTGGCTGGATACGGGGATTATGTCTAGATGCAGATCTTTGGCTTTAATTAACTATTACCGACGGTACATAATACTTGCAGTATATCCTTCATTGCTTTACTGTGGATGTTAGTTAATATTTATAGCTTTATATACATATTACTTCCGCATGCTTTATGTTTGTCCGTTGGGAAAAGCCTAAGAAGAAGGATGTAGATCAAAGAGTATTGCTGATTTGATCCGTGATTGGTTTTACTGCTGATGACCTGATCCAAATTCCATGTCAGGTTTTCCACACCACCACCGTGCGGCATGCGGGCAGCCATGACGCTTTTTAGTTTTTAATTTAAGATTCGGAGCCTACAGTGCTTATTTCGATGGTCTATCTATGTATTCAAATTAAAGTACTTGTTATGATATATCATGACTCTGTATCATAAGTACTTTGCACAAACGTAACAACATTATTTGTGCACAGGAGGAAGAACAAAATAAACGTATGTGGGAGAATGGTGGCGGCTATGTCGCCAATGGACGAAGACAAAATTGACAGGGGAAGTTTAGACATTGAGATGTATCAAGATGGGTATGATGAGGATTATGGACTGTCCCCTCCCTAGTACATGAATGTTAAGACATGAACTGCAGTCCCTGTAGCACAGTAGCATCCTCTAGGGGCGCTGCACTGGCAGCAGCCTCTGCCTACAGCCTGTCTGTCATTTCTATCTTTTTTTAAATATTTAGTTATTCTTGTGTTGGGGAAAACGTTAACTTTTCTATGTGGGGGAGGGAGGCAGGGTAAGGGGGAAACCGTCTCCCAGTCTCTTCCTGGCGGGGACGCGACTATTTCTCCGAGTCGCGTCCTCGCCCCCACCTCGCGGCCTACCACCTGGATTGGAGCGGCCTTTCCTGCCGGGGACCGAGTACCGGACCAGGACTGCTACAGCGGCGGCGCAGCGCAGGAGTCACCGCAGAGCTGGCGATGCCTATCTGGGTCGCCGTTTGGAGCTCCAACGTGGGCGGCGATGTTGCCCCAACATCGTGGAGCTCTGGTGCGGAGAGCTCCCAACGCGGGCGGCGCTGAACACCATCGCAGAGTCCAAGGGCGCCATGCAGAGGGTCTCCAGCATCGGTCTCCGCCCAGCGCGGCCTGCGGACTTTGGAAGCCGCGCACTCCGGTAGGAGGCGGCCGACTCTGTGTCCACGCCGCTGAGGACGTCCCCTAGCCCCGACGTCGGACTTGTATCACCCCGGCGAGCGGTCCTGGACACCGGGCCGCCTGTAGCGGCAACTGCGGAGGGCTCGGGGATGCCCCGACCACGGGGAACATTGAAGGAAGAGACTGACTTTCGTGCCTTCCCACACAGTGGGATTTTGATTCTGCTCTGTGGTGATGTTTTATGTCTTATCGTGTGTTGTGTTCTTTATTTTTATTGTATGGCTGTATGGCAATTTCATTTCACTGTGCCATCTGGCACATGTGACAAATAAATGTATCTTGTATGTTGTATCTTGATTCCGACAGTAGTTGTACGAAAGGAGGATGAATTACCGGCATGATGGAAGATATTGGCAACCGGAATGTTATAAATGTGTGAATGACTGTGGGAGAAAGCAGAGAGTTGCATGTGTTGTGGCAACTCGCTAGTTAATTTTGATTGGCGTGAAAGGATGTGAGAAAAAGCATGGTCAGAGAGCGCAAATAATGTTAAATCGTTTGTTATTACTAGAATAAGTGGGACCCGTTGCAGGGGGTAGGATGGCATTGGTGGGGTGGTCTGGCGTTGTGGTGGGTGAAGTGGCGTTGGGGGAGGGGGTGATGTTGGGTGGTTGTGGTGGCGTTGAGGGGGATAGGGTGGCGTTGGGGTAGGTAGGGTGGCGTTGAGGGGTGGTGTGGCGTTGGGGCGGGTGTGGTGGCGATGGGTGGGTGTGGAGGCGTTGAGGGTGGTGGGGTGGCGTTGGGTGGGTGGGGTGGAGTTGAGGCCGGCGGGGTGTCGTTGGGGGGTGTGGGGAGGAGGGGGAAAGGGTAAGGGTGTGTGTGTGGGGAGGGGGAGGGATGCGGGGCAAGGTGACAGGCAGCGACTTTCCGACTCCACACAGGGACTTTCCCGAATGCACTGTTGCGGACTCAATCAGCACTTGTGGACTCAGCCCCGCCTCCAGAGTTTTATTCTCCAGCGGGTGCCGAAAGGGGGCGTTACCTTTATGGTGTGACAGGCGAGAATATCAATCTGCTGATCTCGCGATTTTTTAAACCTTCATAACTTTTAGAAACATAGACACATAGAAAATATGTGCAGGAGGAGGCAATTCGGCCCTTCGAGCCAGCAACGCCATTCATTGTGGTCATGGCTGATCGTCCCCTATCAATAACCCGTGCCTGCCTTCTCCCCATATCCCTTGACTCCACAAGCCCCTAGAGCTCCATCTAACTCTCTCTTAAATCCATCCAGTGATCTGGCCTCCATTGCCCTCTGTGGCAGGGAGTTCCATAAATTCATAGCTCTGTGGGTGAAATGATTTATTCTCACCTCTTAAATGACCTCCCCTGTATTCTAAGACTGTGCCCCTGGTTCTGGATTCTCCCAACATTGGGAACATTTTTCCTGCATCTAGCCTGTCCATTCCTTTTATAATGTTATATGGTTCTATAAGAAACCCCCTCATCCTTCTAACCTCCAGTGAATACAAGCCTAGTCTGTTCAATCTTTCCTCATATGACAGTCCCGCCATCCCAGGGATCAGTCTCCTGAACCTGCGCTGCACTGCCTTAATCACAAGGATGTCGTTCCTCAAATTAGGAGACCAAAACTGTACATGATACTCCATATGTAGTCTCACCATAGCCCTACACAACTGCAGAAGAACCTCTTTACACCTATACTGAAATCCTCTTGTTATGAAGGCCAACATTCCATTAGCTTTCTTCACTGCCTGCTGTACGTGCACGCCAACTTTCAGTGACCGGTGTACAAGGACATACAGGTCTCGCTGTACCTCCCCCTTACCTAACCTAACCCCATTGAGATAATAATCTGCCCCCTTGTTGTTTGCCGCCAAAGTGGATAGCCTCACATTTATCTATATTATACTGCATCTGCCACGCATCGGCCCACTTACTTAACCTGCCCAGGTCACCCTGCACCTCCTACCATCCTCTTCACATTTCACACTGCCACCCAGCTTTGTGTCATCCGCAAACTTGCTAGTGTTACTCCTAAGTCCATCTTCCAAATCATTAATATATATGGTAAACAGTTGCGGCCCCAACACAGAGCCTTGCGGCACTCCACTCGCCACTGCCTGCCATTCTGAAAAGGACCCGTTCACTCCTACTCTTTGTTTTCCGTCTGCCAACCAATTTTCTAGACTTGTTAATACCATGTGCTCTAAGCTTAGTCACCAGTCCCTCGTGCGGGACCTTATCAAAGGCTTTCTGAAAGTCTAGATACACTACATCCTCTGGCACCCCTTCATCCATTTTATAACCATATAACCATATAATAATTACGTCACATCCTCAAAAAAATCTTTTACTTGTCACATCCTCAAAGATTTCCAGAAGATTAGTCAAGCATGATTTCTCTTTCATAAATCCATGTTGACTTGGACTAATCCTTTTACTGCTATCCAAATGCCCCATTATTACCTCTTGGGGCCCCTATAAATGACCCCAGCATCTTTCCCACCACCGAAGTCAGGCTAGCTGGTCTGTAATTCCCCGTTTTCTCTCTCGCTCCTTTCTTGAAAAGTGGGGTAACATTAGCTATCCTCCAATCCACAGGAACTGAACCTGAATCTATAGAACATTGGAAAATAATCACCAATGCCACTATTTATAGAGGCCATCTCCCGAGGACTCTGGGATGCAGACCACCAGGCCCGGGGAATTATCATCATTCAGTCCCATTAGCCTATCCAATACTATTTCTCGCCTAATGAACATATATTTCAGTTCCCCTGCCCCCTTAGATCCTCTGTCCTCCAGTAAATCTGGGAGATTGTTTGTGTCTTCCTTAGTGAAGACAGATCAGAAGTACGTATTGAACCCTTCTGCCATTTCCTTGTTGCCCATAATAATTTCACCCGTGTCTGCCTTCAAGGAACTCACATTTGACTTTGCTACTCTTTTTCCCTTAACATATCTAAAGAAGGTTTTACTGTCCTTTCTATTCCTGGCCAGCTTCCCTTCATCTTTTCAGCCCGTATTGCCCGTTTTGTTTCCTTCTGTTGTCCTATGAACATTTCCCAATCCTCTGGCTTCCTGCTACTCTTTGCTGTGTTATACATATTTTCTTTTAGTTTTATTATATCCCTATCTTTATTATATCCCTGTCAGCCACGGTTGCCTCCTACTCCCCTTAGAATCTATCTTCCTTTTTGGAATGAAATTGACCTGCGTCTTCCGGATTATGCCTAGAAATTCCTGCCATTGCTGTTCCACCGTCATAGCTGCTAGGATCCATTTCCAGTCTACCTTGGCCAGCTCCTCTCTCATGCCTTCACAATCCCCTTTGTTCAGCTGCATCACTGCCACTTCCGATTTAACCTGCTCCTCAAAATGCAGATTACAACTAATCATATTATGATCACTACCTCCAAGCGGTTCCTTTACCTCGAGTTCTCTTATCAAATTTGGTTCATTGGACAACACTAAATCTAGAATTGCCTTTTCTCTGATCTGCTCCATTATAAGCCGCTCTAAGAATCCATCTCGGAGTTTAGGAACAGTGCGTATATGTCACTGGTGGACGAGACACACAATCCAGTCACACGTTGCTGTGTTTGATGGGTAGGGATAGTACATTTGAGATCAGTGAAGTACATTTCGGATATTTGCGATGGAGATTAATGATATGCCCATAGAAACATAGAAACTAGGTGCAGGAGTAGGCCATTCGGCCCTTCGAGTCGGCACCGCCATTCAATATGATCATGGCTGATCATCCAACTCGGTATCCTGAACCTGCCTTCTCTCCATGCCCCCTGATCTCTTTAGCCACGAGGGCCACATTTAACTCCCTCTTAAATATAGCCAATGAACTGGCCTCAACTACCTTCTGTGGCAGAGAGTTCCAGAGATTCACCACTCTCTGTGTGAAAAATGTTTTTCTCATCTCGGTCCTAAAGGATTTCCCCTTTATCCTTAAACTGTGACCCCTTGTCCTGGACTTCCCCAACATCGGGAACAATCTTCCTGCATCTAGCCTGTCCAACCCCTTAAGAATTTTGTAAGTTCCTATAAGATCCCCCCTCAATCTCCTAAATTCTAGCGTTCCCATGACTTTAGTAATATCACCACACTATACTGTATGAGCGCTGTTGTGCAGGCAATGCTATGTGTTTACAACTGGGTGAAGGTGATGACAGAGCAGATCAGACTTTACAGAATCCGTGATTGCAGTGTTGTGGCAAAGGTTTATTGTAATGTACTGTTTTACAGCACGGAAACATGACCTTCGACCCGACTGTCCATGCCGACCGAGATGCCAATCTATGTTAATCACAATTCCATGTATTTGATCCATATCCCCGATTCCTATCAGACCCAGACATTTGGTCAGATGCGTTTAAGTCATGTGATTGTACCTGCCCCCATCGCATCCGATGGAAAGTTTGCTCCGAAATTTGTTTGGGAAAAACTGTCCCATGAAATCCTTTGAAATCTTTCCCTCTTTGTTAAATGTATCTTCTATGCGTTCAGTCTACCCCACCCATCGAAATAACTGTGACCATCTATGCTCTCTATAATTGACATAATTTTATAACCCTCAGCCAGTTCACTCTCTGCATTCTGCATTCCCGCGTGGCTACGAATGAACCACACTGTCTAAATCTTTCCTCTCCATGCATCGGTCTAAATGCATTTGAAATGTTGTCATAGTACCTGTCCCAACTACTTTCTCCAGCAATTCGTTCCTTCTACCCACCTTCTTTTCTGTGAAAAAACTCGGCTATATCTACTTATACCAAAGTGTCACAAAGTGAGGTTTCTCCAGCCGCCTATGTATTGTGCAGATCTAGCAGAAGCACCCGTCATTCCGCGGGAGGGGTGGGAAAGGCGCGGGGATAAAAGAGAATGGTGTACAGTCTAACTCTGGATATAAACAGATGCAACAGGAGCTGCTGAAGTGTTGGAGTCGGATGGGTGGGTGAAGTCGACTTTAGATTCTGGACCCAATGCCGTCAGATGCCGAGGGAAAGCACAAGAGATTGGCCACCAAAGGAGCGCAATGGGACACTGGTCACTGGAGGAACGTCACACCGGGCGGATCAGTCACCAGTGGGAATTGTCATTCACGTTGGGCACGGGGTGGGGGGTGTAGCGTAGCAGAGGGTACCAGGAGTACATGTACATCGTTTCCTGAAAGTGGTGTCACATGGTGATAGGGAGTGTTGAAGAGTAGAAGATCTTTGACTGCAGGTGAATAGTTTCCTGAAAACACGGATATACAGGGAGTATTGTAGCGCAGAGGGATTTAGAAGTGCGGGTATATATATAGTTCCATGAAAGTGGCTTAACAGGTAATTTTAAACTTCAGCCTTCATCATTCAGAGTATTTAGTATCGAGATTGGGAGGTCTTGATTCAGTTATATAAGTTGTCACATTTCGTGGATTGTGTTCAGTTCTGGGCACCATGCCACAGCAAAGATATTCTCAAGCTGGAATGGGCGCAGAGAAGATTTACGAGGACATTGCCAGAACTTGAGGCGCCTAAGTTACAGGAAGAGGGTTGAGCAGGCTGGGAATCTATTCCTCAGAATGCAGCAGGGTGAGGGGCGGTCTTATGGAGATGTGTAAAATCATGAGAGGAATAGATTGGGTGGACGCACAGTTTCTCTTGCCCAGAGAAGGAGAGCCGAGAAACAGGGGACTGAGGTTAAAGTGAGGCTGGAAACACCTTAAGAAATTTGTAAGTTTCTATAAGATCCCCCCTCAATCTTCTAAATTCTAGCGAGTACAAATCGAGGACAATTGATTCCAGGGCGGAGTTTACCCAAGACCAGTCCCCACTGCGGGGAGAGTCGGGACGATGGGTCCCAGCGCGGAGTTTACCCCAGACCGGTCTACCACCGCGGAGGGAGACGGAACGATTGGTATAATGTGATAGATCTCGCAGCGCCGGACTGGGCGCCCCGCAACGGGGTCGTCGTTCGGATCATCCGCCCGGGACAGACGCCTAGAAGATCCGGCGCTGAATGTCAGGAGTCAGAGCCCGGCGGAGAGACTGGAGCGCAGGCCGCGGATTTATTAATGAGCCGAAGCACTGAGGTGAGCGGATATTTCACCGCGATCTTCACCTGCTCCCTGAAATTGGACTGAGTCGCCGCGTAAATAAATGTATTTGTGCAGCAGCTGAGATTCCTCAACACATACCCGAAGTCGTGAAAGATATATTCAGAATCATTCATATCTGTTCCAATTCTTGTGACCTGATAATAGACGAAGTTCACAACTGTCGTCAGCCACAGGAGGATGAAGCTGCCGGAGATCGTGAAAAGTAAAACCACAGACCTCCTCCTGCTCTCCATCTCAGGGTCACTGCTCTTCTCCCCATTGCTCTTACCTCTCAACCCCTTACGGACCCGACTGGCCACCAAAATGTGCCGGACTGTCAGAGCGTTGAGCAGCAGGATTACAGCGAAAGGGAGGAGCGGAGTTAACACCGTGTCGAACCAGTCAAATGCCACCCACCCGGGGTCAGTGAAATAACTGGCCATCAGGTCACAGTGCCACGGGACATTGTCAATGATTGTCCTTGGTTTTATTGTGAAGTAGCGGGGAACGTTTTTCAGACAGAGTAGCAAGCCGGCTGTTGCCAGAACCGCAGTTGCAGTTTTTCCGCTGCAATATTTAGTTTTCAGCTTCTGGCAACAAATGGCGACAAACCGATCAAAGGTGAAAGCGACGGTGAACCAGACAGAACAGTCTGTCGCTGCAAACGCCAGTACAAAGTTAACACTGCACACAGGGGTGATGGACAGAAAACTCCGATAAAAGTAATGTAATCGGAATCGATCCCAAACGACCGCGATGATCGCGACCAGTAGATCGGCCGCTGCCATGGCCACCAGGTAGCGTGTGGTGCAGGTGGACAGGCCGCACTTTCCCCGGGACAGGATCACAATCGCCACTAAATTCACTGCGGATAGAGAAAAGAACGGAACGTGGGCATTTACTGAATATGTTCTCCGTGGCTGAACACCGACTCGACTTTCAGCTGAAGATCAAGAGTTTTGGAGTCGCTGCAAGTTTACCCGACTGTGCATGATCTGCCTGTTTCAGGGCAGAAGAGATAAGGCGCCGGGCGGTCTAATTGTGCGGAGGGATCGAGCAACCACCCACTACATTAGGCGCAATGGTCGTTTCTCTTGTTAACCCTGCCACAGTCTCTGATGGAGCAGGTTTCACGCGTTTAGCCAGGGCTCTGGGAACTCGGCATCTGATGGGGACGAGGAGGGTTGCAGAGGAAAGGGAGGGAGAACTTCGAATCCGGCAGCAGAGTGGCTCAGTAAATGGATTTATTCCACAGTGAGTTGAGTTCGTTAACAACACACACACGCCGGTAGATCCGCGGCCACTGCTTCAGGAGATCGATCCAATTATTGGCCAACTGGCGGTGGAATCCGCTTGAGACGGACTCCACAGTGAGACGTGCCCACAGGAGCGGGTGTTCACTCTTATCAATAACTCAGACACAGTGAACTTCGCAATTTAAACCCCTCCCAGTCACACCGTCCCGCAGAGCTGCATGTCCCATTAAAGGCATGAACATCATTCTCGTGGTTCCAAGAAAAATCACTGCGTTTAATATAAAAATATTTAATTAAGAGGATTCATATACTTCACATATTCTTGTACAACGATCATCAGTTGGGGAGCTTGTAACATGATGACAATCATTTGATAACACACAGAGTTATAAAACTTGAATTGTTCTGCTCACTTACCAGGGACTCCAACGACAGCAATTATAACATACACGATTTTCTCCACGTTGTCATACTCCAAAAGACTTCCCCCCATTTTGTCTGTCGAGCGACGTGTCCCCGTGAGCGACGGTAAACTCTCGGAATGAAACGATGGGGCTAAACATTCGCCGAGATTTTATATCATTTTCCATACCGCTGGGTGTACAGTTGCAACAGAGTTTGAAAATGGAGATGTTGACATTATTCGCAAACATTTGACATCAGCCAAGTGAAATCCCTGGTGAGGCAGGTTTGTGATTTATGCAGGGAATTGGTTGAGAAACTCTAAAGACTGAGAATTGTGACGACACTGAGGCATAGAGCGACATTGTTCCAGCACATGTGCTGGTGCCACACGTGTGCTAGATGTGTAGGTTTAAACTAAATGGTGGGGTAGGGGGAGAGTTTGACAAATTGGGAGTATAAAAATGGAGGTGAAGGTGAATGTGAGTACAAGAAAAGTTACAAAACACTCCCGAATTAATGGGAACAATGATCGAGAATAGATAACAGAGTAAGGTCATGGCCAATAGTGACCGATGTGAGAGGGGTGGTCAATACCGAATTTAAAGTGCTGTATATGAATACGCCAAGTACATAGAAACATTGAAACATAGAAACATAGAAAATAGGTGAAGGTGGAGGCCATACGGCCCCTCGAGCCAGCACCGCCATTCATTGTGATCATGGCTGATCATCCCCTATCAATAACCCGTGCCTGCCTTTCCCTCATATCCCTTGACTCCACTAGCCAGTAGAACTCTATCGAACTCACTCTTAAATCCATCCAGTGACTTGGCCTCCACTGCACTCTGTGGCAGGGAATTCCACAAATTCACAACTCTCTGGGTGAAAAGGGGACATGACTTCAGAATTAAGGGACAGAAGTTCAGGGGTAACATGAGGGGGAACTTCTTTACTCAGAGAGTGGTGGCTGTGTGGAATGAGCTTCCAATGAAGGTGGTGGAGGCAGGTTCGTTTTTATCATTTAAAAATAAATTGGATAGTTATATGGACGGGAAAGGAATGGAGGGTTATGGTCTGAGCGCAGGTGTATGGGACTAGGGGAGAAAACGTGTTCGGCACGGACTAGAAGGGTCGAGATGGCCTGTTTCCGTTCTGTAATTGTTATATGGTTATATGGTTATATGGAAAAGGTTTTTTCACAACTCAGTCTTAAATGACCTCCCCTTTATTCTAAAACTGTTGCCCCTGGTTCTGGACTCGCCCAACATTGGGAACATTTTTCCCGCATCTAACTTGTCCAGACATTTTATAAGTTTATATGTTTAAATACGATGCTCCCTCATCCTTCTAAACTCCAGTGAATACAAGCCCAGTCTTTTCAATCTTACCTCATATGACGGTCCCGCCATCCCAGGGATCAATCTCGTATAACTACGCTGCACTGTCTCAATCACAAGCATTTCCTTCCTCAAATTAGGAGACCAAACCTGTACACAATACTCCAGATGTGGTCTCACCAGATTCTTATACAACTGCAGAAGAACCTCTTTACCCCTATACTGAAATCTTCTTGTTATGAAGGCCAACATTCCATACGCTTTATTCACTGCCTGCTGTACCTGCACGCCAAATTTCAGCGACCGGTGTACAAGGACGCCCATGTCTCGCTGCACCTCCCACGTACCTTACCTAACCCCATTGAGATAATAATCTGCCCCCTTGTTTTTGCCGCAAAGTTGATAACCTCACATTTATCTATAGTATACTGCATCGGCCACGCATCGACCCACTCACTCAACCTGTCCAGGTCAACCTGCAACCTCCTAAAATCCTCTTCACAGCTCACACTGCCACCCAGCTTTGTGTCATCCGCAAACTTGCTAGTGTTGCCCCTAATTCCCTCTTCCAAATCATTGATATATATGGTAAACAATTGCAGTCCCCACCGAGATTTGCGGCACTCCACTCGCCACTGCCTGCCATTCTGAAAAGGACCAGTTCATTCCTACTCTTTGCTTCCGGTCTGCCAACCAATTTTCTTTCGATGTCAACACCCTACCCCCAATAACATGTGCTCTAATTTTAGTCACCAGTCTCCCGAGCGGGACATTCTCAAAGGCTTTCTGAAAGTCTAGATACATTACATCCACTGGCTCCCCTTCATTCATTTCACTTGTCACATCGTCAAAAAATTCCAGAAGATGAGTCAAGCATGATTTCCCTTTTATAAAATCCATGTTGACATGGACTAATCTTTGTACTGCTATCCAAATGCCTCATTATTACCTCTTTAATAATTGACTCCAGCATCTTTCCCAAAGTCAGGCTAACTGGTCTGTAATTCCCCGTTTCTCTCTCGCTCCTTTCTTGGAAAGTGGGATAACATTAGCTATCCTCCAATCCACAGGGACTGATCCTCAATCTATTGAACATTGGGAAATGATCATCGACGCGTCCACTATTTCTAGAGCCACCTCCCTGAGGACCCTGGGATGCAGACCAACAGGCCCAGGGGATTTATCATATTTCAGTCCCATTAGCCTACCCAATACTATTTCTCTAAATGAAAATGTATTTCAGTTCCTCTACCCCCTTAGTCATCCAGTTCCCCTACCCCTCCTCTGTCCTCCAGTACATCTGCAAGATTGTTTGTGTCTTCCTTAGTGAAGACATATCTGAAGTACCTATTCAACTCTTTTGCCTTTTCCTTGTTGCCCATAACAGTTTCACTCGTGCCTGCCTTCAAGGGACACACATTTGACTTTGCTACTCTTTTGCCCTTAACATATCTAAATAAGTTTTTACTGTCCTTCTTTATATTCCTGGCAAGCTTCCCTTCGTACTCCATCTTTTCAGCCCGTATTGCCCGTTTTGTTTCCTTCTGTTGTCATATGAAAGTTTCCCAATACTCTGGCTTCCGGCTACTCTTTGCTTAGTTATACATCTTTTCTTTTAGTTTTATTCTATCCCTAACTTCTCTTGGCAGCCGCGGTTGCCTCCCACACCCCTCAGAATCTTTCTTCCTTTTTGGAATGAAATGAGCCTGCGTCTTCCGGATTATGCCCAGAAATTCCTGCCATTGCTGTTCCACCGTCATTCCTGCTAGGATCCCTTTCCAGTCTACTTTGGCCAACTCCCCTCTCATGCCTTCATAGTCCCCTAAATTCAAATGCATCTCTGACATTTCCGATTTAACCCTTCTACTTCTCCTTCTCAAATTGCAGATTAAAACTCTTCATATTATGATTACTGCCTCCAAGCGGTTCCTTTACCTCGAGTTCTCTTATTATATCTGATACATTGGACAACACTAACCCCAGAATTGTCTTTTCTCTGGTCGGCTACGGAGGCATTCTACAAAATCTCTTTCTCGGGGTCCTGAACCAACCTGATTTTCCCAGTCTACCTGCATATTGAAATCCCCCATCACCACAGAGGCATTACCTTTGTTACATCCCAGTTTTAACTCCTGCTGCAACTTACACCATACATCCGGGCTGCTATTTGGAGGTCTGTACATAACACCAATTAGAGTCTTCTTGCCGTTACAATGCCTCAACTTAATCCACAGTGGCTCTACCTCGTCAGTCCCTATATCTTCCCTCGCATGGGACTGAATTACATCCCGCATTAGCAGAGCTACTCCCCTCCTCTGCCCACCTGCCTGTCCTTTCTATAGGATGTATAGCCCTGAATATTAAGTTCCCAGGCCCGGTCCTCCTGCTGCCACGTATCAGTAATCTCCACAATGTCATATCTACCAACCCTACCAACTGAGCTTCAAGATCATCTACTTTACTTCTTATAGTTCGCGCATTCATATACAATACGTTTACTTCCTTACGCATCTCACCTTTCACATCGATCCCTATTAAACTTGTCCATACTCTCCTATTCCTTCGTGAGCTTCCTTTACCGTTAATTCTGGGATCATTAACCACCCCTTTACTCTCTTTCCCTTTAACTCCGTCATCGTCTATCACATTTGGCACCCCAACCCCCTTATTCAATGTAAAACACACCCGTGTAGCAGTGGCAAACCTACCTGCCAGAATGCTGGTCCCCCACATGTTAAGATGTAATCCGTCCCTTTTGTACTGTTCCCCCTTACTCCAAAACAGATCCAAGTGATCTAGGAATCTAAATCCCTGCCCCGTGCACCAGTTCCTCAGCCACACATTCAGGTCCCGTATCTCCCTGTTCCTGCTCTCGCCAGCATGAGGAACTGGAAGCAAACCGGAGATAACAACTCTGGAGGTCCTGCTTTTCAGCATCTTTCCGAGCTTTCTAAAGTCAAGCTGCAGAATATGTATCCACTTATTTCCGATATCGTTTGTGCCAACATGCACTACCACTTCCGGCTGTTCACCTTCGCCTTGAGGATTGTCTGCACTCAGTCCGTGACATCCTGGATCCTGGCACCAGGAAGGCAGCACATAATCCTCGAATCCCGTCTGTTGCCGCAGAAAACCCTGTACAAGAAACAAAGTGGATGAGCTTGAGGCTCTGTTAGAAATTGGCAAGTATGATGTTGTGGGAATTACAGAGAAATGGCTGCAAGAGGACCAGGGCTGGGAACTGAATATTCAAGGGTATACGTCCTGTCGAAAAGACAGTCAGATGGGCAGAGGGGTGGGTAGCTCTGTTGGTGAGGAAGAGATTCAGGCCCTTGCGAGGGGTGACATAAAATCAGGAAATGTAGTCAATATGCATAGAACCGAAGAATTTTAAACGTAATAATAATATTTGCAATTTGTTGATTTGATCTTTTGCTACGATGGCTCAGCCCAACTAATATTTTATACAGGCATAGGCGAGCGATGGAAGCTCTTCGAGATCGACTACGAGCACTCCATCAATATCGCCCATCGCAACGACCCAGACGAGGTCAAGGCATCTCTCTTGCTCAACCTGGCTGGACACGAGGCTATGATTTACGCTCAGACCTTCGACTTTGCGTCACATGTACTCGACGTGAACGGTCAGGTGCTGGTCCCAGCTGAGGCGGTGCGCAACACAAATGTGCTGCTACGAAATTTCCGTGAGTTATGTGACATACCATCTAACCGCATTCTAGAAAGAGCTAAGTTTTTTGCACGACACCAGCTACCAGATGAGCCCGTGGGACGTTTCATTTGTGATTTAAAGTACATGGCCCCGCTTTGGCGAGATAACTAATGAGTTATTGTACAAAAGGATGGGTTGCACTTGAACCCGAGGGGGACCAATATCCTGGCGGGGAGATTTGCAAAGGCTACCGCGGAGTCTTTAAACTAGAACGGTTGCGGGGGAGGGACTCAAATAGATAAAGCTAGTAGACAGTGTGTGAGGCAGGAGGCAGAGAAGGGAAGCACTCAGACCCAACATGTGGGGGGGGGAGAATAAAACAATAATAAACAGAGAATAAGAGGTGGTGGGGTTCTTAAATTTGTGAGCAGCGAGACAGAGGGCTGTAAAATGGGGTTAGAAGCAATAGGTAGCAAGTTGAAAAGTAAAAGCGGCAGGCAGACAGATCCAGGGCAAAAATCAAAAAGGGCCACTTTTCAACATAATTGTATAAGAGCGTTGTAAAAAACAAGCCTGAAGGCTTTGTGTCTCAATGCAAGGAGCATTCGTAATAACGTGGATGAGTTGAATATGCAGATAGCTATTAATGATTATGATATAGTTGGGAACGGAGACGTGGCTCCAGGATGACCAAGGCTGCGAGCTGAACATCCAGGGTTATTCAATATTCAGGAGGGATAGACAGAAAGGAAAATGAGGTGGGGCAGCGTTGCTGGTTAGAGAGGAGTTTAACGCAATGAAAAGGAAGGACATTAGTTTGGAGGATGTGGAATCGATATGGGGAGAGCTGCGAAACACTCAGGGGCAGAAAACGCTAGTGGGTGTTGTGTACAGGCCACTTAACAGTAGTAGTGAAGTTGGGGATGGCATCAAACAAGAAATTATAAATGCGTGCACCAAAGGTAAAACTGTTATAATGGGTGACTTCAATCTATAGATTGGGTGAATCAAATTAGCAGGGGTATTGAGGATGATGATTTATTGGAATGT
This sequence comes from Amblyraja radiata, assembly GCF_010909765.2. NCBI lineage: Eukaryota > Metazoa > Chordata > Chondrichthyes > Rajiformes > Rajidae > Amblyraja > Amblyraja radiata. Next base: position 2,210,368 of record NC_045995.1, read on the forward strand.
ATGCGGGATAGTTTTCTAAACAAACGTAGAGGGATCAACGAGAGAGCAGGCTATTCTAGTTTTGAGTAATGACGAAGGGTTAGCTGGCAGTCTTGTTGTGCGTGGCCCCTTGGGCAAGAGTGACCATAATATGGTTGACTTCTTCATTAGGATGGAGAGTTACATTGTTAATTCAGAAACAATGGTTCTGAACTTAAAGAAAGATTACTTTGAGGGTATGAGACGTGAATTGGCTAAGAGTGACTGGCAATTAATTCTTAAAGGGTTGACTGTGCATATGCAATGGAAGGCATTTAAAGACTGCATGCGTGAACTACAACAATTGTTCAGATTGAGATTCAGACTCAGATTTAACTTTAATTGTCATTGTCAGTGTACAGTACAGAGAAAACGAAATGCAGTTCATCCAACTTTGGCAAAAGGTATAAACCAGGGCAGGTAGTGCATCCGTGGATAATAAGGGAAATCAATGATAGTATCAAAGCAAAAGATGAAGGGTACAAATTAGCCAGAAAAAGCAGCCTACCAGAGGACTGGGAGAAATTCAGAGACCAGCAGAGGAGGACAAAGGGCTTAATTAGGAAAGGGAAAATAGATCATGAAAGAAAACTGGGGGGGAACATAAAAACTGACTGCAAAAGATTTTATAGATATGCTAAGAGAAAGAGATTATTTGAAACAAATCTAGGTCCCTTGCTGTCAGAAACAGGTGAATTGATCATGGGGAACAAGGACATGGCGGACCAATTGAATAACTACTTTGGTTCCGTCTTCACTAAGGAAGACATAAATAATCTGCCGGAAATAGCAGTGGACCGCTGATCAAATGAAATAGAGGAAATGAGTGAAATCCAGGTTAGCCGGGAAGTGGTGTTAGGTAAATTGAATGGAATAAATGCCGATAAATCCCCAGGGCCAGATAGGCTGCATTCCAGAGTACTTAAGCGGCCTTTTCACGGGGCGACTTGACGCAAGAGTTAACCGGAGTTTAACATCGTGGGAACCTCGTGCGATAACAGTGCGGCATTCGTGGACCACCGTGGAGCACCGTAGCGCTAACGGCAGGTCATCGTGTAACTTGGTCACTCGGGAGAAAATTCAAGAAAGTTTGAATTTCTCCAAGATTGACTTGTATACTTGTGGTTGAGTATTGCAACATTATATGAACGTAGTGGCCAGTGCGATATCCGTAATAACTCTTGCGGGTACCGTGGGAACTCCTGCGAACGGTGAACCCGGAAGCTGGACAGAAGGAACAGAAGGTGAGTAAAAATTATCTTATGTGGGATTGAATTTAAAAAATAAATAAAAATAAAGATTTGCATCCGCATATGGACATCAACTTATTCATGAGTTATGTTAATGAGATTCAAGAAAATAACTATAATCTTTAAAAGGGACTTTAAAAGGGACTTTACTGAAAGGTTACGCATTTTTATGGTCCATGAGAAATTTTTCACATGTACTTCTTTGAGAGATACAGGTCGGAGTCCTCGGGTCCAGGGGTCCGGAACGCTACCAATCAATGTTGTACAGAGACCCGTGTAAGGAGTGAACTGCACATGCTGGTTTAAACCGAAGACAGACACAAAAAGCTGGAGTAACTCAGCGAGTCAAGCAGCATCTCTGGAGAAAAAAATCTGATGTTTCGGGACGAGACACATCTTCAGACTCAATTCCGATTAGGCTGTCTGAAGAAGGGTTCCGGTGTTGGGGGAGTCCAGAACCAGGGTCCCAGTTTTACAGTCTACCGTGGGAACTCTTTAACTCAGTAAAGTAAAGTAGCCTTTATTGCACAGGCAGCAGTTGACTGTTGCTCTATTCAGTTTCCCAGGGGGTCGGGACGGGACTGGAGTTGGGAGGGAAAGGTGGGGGAGTCGAGGGAGAGGAGGGGGAGACAGATGGGGGTGTCTTCATTTACTGACGGCGGGTGTCTGTCACTGAAACAGGCAGGTGAGATTTCACATCCACCTTGTGTGTGCCTCTCTCTCTCTCTCTCCCTCCCTCTTACACAGGCTGAGAGACTCTGCCTCTGTGAGTGTACGTCTCTTTCTCCCCCTCTCCCACACACAGTAAGACCGAGGTACTGTGCTCAGTCCATCTGTGTCTCCCACATACACAGTAAAATATGTCTCCAAATGAGCCAATTCAACCAAAGGAGGATATATATAGTGTGTGAAAAAAAAAGTTACATCATTTGTGTCACGTGTAGTTCACGATGTTCATTCAAGATTTAACGGGAAAGCTCGGGAAACGGACAAGGCACTCGCACAAATAACAGAAATGCCGAGTACCGTGGGAACTCTTTATCTACCCCCGTTATATCGTGCGAGACTCGTGCTGGACCACGACCTCTTCACTCTGGTGACATCTTGCGTCAACTCGCCCAGTGAAAAGGCCCCTTTAAGGAAGTAGCTCCAGAAATAGTGGATGCATTAGTGATGATTTTCCAAAACTCTTTAGAATCTGGAGTAGTTCCTGAGGATTTGATGGTAGCTAAAACGGAAGGGAGAGAGAAAACGGGAAATTACAGACCAGTTAGTCCAACATCGGTAGTGGGGAAACTGCTAGTCAGTCATTAAAGATGGGATAGCAGCACATTTGGAAAATGGTGAAATCATTGGACAAAGTCAGCATGGATTTACGAAAGGTAAATCATGTCTGACGAGTCATAGAATTTTTCGAGGATGTAACTAGTAGAGTGGATAGGGGAGAACCAGTGGATGTGTTATATCTGGACATTCGGAAGGATTTCGACAAGGTCCCACATAAGAGATTAGCATACACACTTAAAACACACGGTAATGGGGGTTCAGTATTGATGTGGATAGAGAACTGTCTGGCAAACAGGAAGCAAAGAGTAGGAGTAAACGGCTTCTCTTCAGAATGGCAGGCAGTGACTAGTGGGGTACCGCAAGCTCAGTGCTGGGACCCCAGCTATTTACAATATATTTTTTATGATTTGGACGAGGGAATTGAAAGCAACATCTCCAAGTTTGCGGATGACACTAAGCTGGTGGGGGGGGGGGGGGTCAGTGTTAGCAGTGAGGAATATGCTAGGAGGCTGTAAGGTGACTTGGATAGGCTGGGTGAGTGGGCAAATTCATGGCAGATGCAGTATAATGTGGATAAATGTGAGGTTATCCACTTTGGTGGCAAAAACAGGAGAGTGGACTAATATCTAAATGGTGGCAGTTTGGGAAAAGGGGAGATGCAACGAGACCTGGGTGTCATGGTACACCAGTCATTGAAAGTAGGCATGCAGATGCAGCAGGCAGTGAAGAAAGCGAATGGTATGTTAGCATTCATAGCAAAATGATTTGAGTATAGGAGCAGGGAGGTTCTACTGCAGTTGTACAGGATCTTGGTGAGACTACACCTGGAGTATTGCGTACAGTTTTGCTCTCCAAATCTGAGGAAGGACATTATTGCCATAGAGGGAGTGCAGAGAAGGTTCACCAGATTGAATCCTGGGATGTCAGGACTTTGATATGAAGAAAGTCTGGATAAACTCGGCTTGTACTGGATAGAATTTAGGAGATTGAGGGGGTATCTTATTGAAACTTACAACATTCTTAAGTGGTTGGACAGGCTTGATGCAGGAAGATTGCTCCCGATGCTGGGGAAGTCCAGAACAAGGGGGTCACAGTTTAAGGATAAGGGGAAAATCCTTTAGGACCGAGATGAGGAAAACATTTTTCACACAGAGAGTGGTGAATCTCTGGAACTCTCTGCCACAGAAGGTAGTTGCGGCCAGTTCATTGGCTATATTTAAGAGGGAGTTAGTTGTGACCTTTGTGGCTTCAGGGATCAGGGGATATGGAGAGAAGGCAGGTACGGGATACTGAGTTGGATGATCAGCCATGATCATATTGAATGGCGGTGCAGGCTCGATGGGCCGAATGGCCGACTCCTGCACCTATTTTCTATGTTTCTATGTTTCTATGTTAATACGCGACAAGGTCGTTAGCGGCATGTCCGATCGAAAGTTAAAAACAGAGCTACTACGAGACGTACACGCCTGGCGCATGTCGGAGGTCGTAGCTCCGCTGAGTGATCATCTTGACACTCAGCCTGTTACTCAGAAACATAATGTCAATCTGACCACTTTCAGAAATCGCACCGACTCAGCCGCTAATAAAAGATTCGTGAACGAGCCACCACAGAGGTGCGCAAACTGCAACTATTTCCATAACAAGGATCGACAATTCTGCACAGCAAACGGAAAACCTTTCATTGCTGCAAGTAAATGAACCACATCGCTGCCTGCTGTTGTTCCCGTGAGAACCGTAAATTATGTCCTTCCTCAAATTTGGAGACCAAAACTGTATGCAATACTCCAGATGTAGTCATGCCTACTATGTTCTCCTGTGCTGAAGCAAAGCAAGACTTTCATTGTCCTATCAGGGACACATGACAATAAACTCTCTTGAATCTTGAATCTTGAATCTCTTGAATCTTGAATCTTGAATCTTACCAGAGCCCTATACAACTGCAGAAGAACCTCGCTGCACCTATTCTGAAATCCTCTTCTTATGAAGGCCACTATTCCAGCTTTCTTCAATGCCTGCGCGCCAACTTTTAGTGACCGGTGTACAAGGACATCCGGGTCCCGCCGTAACTCCCCCCCCCCCCCCTACCTAACCTAACCCCATTAAGATAATAATCGGCCCCCGTATTTTGCCACCAAAGTGGATAAACTCACATTTATCTAAATTATACTGCATCTGCCACGCATCTGTCCACTCACTCAATCTGCCCCGCTCACCCTGCAACCTCCTAACATCCTGTTCACAGTTCACACTGCCACCCAGGTTGTGTCATCCGCAAACTTGCTCGTGTTGCTCTTTTTTCCCTCTGCCAAATTATTAATATATATTGTAAACAGTTGCAGCCACAACACCGAACCCTGCGGCACTCCACTCGCCACTGCCTGCAATTCTGAAAAGGACCCGTTTACTCCTACTATTTACTTCCGGTCTGCCAACCAATTTTCCATCCACGTCAAAACCCTACCATGTGCTCTCATTTTAGTCATCAATCTCTCGTGCGGGACCATATCAAAGGCTTTCTGAAAGTCTAGATACACTACATCCACTGGAACCCCTTCGTCCATTTTACTTGTCACATCCTCAAAATATTCGAGAAGATTAATCAAGCATGGTTTTCTTTTCATAAATCCATGCAGACATGGATTAATCCTTCACTGCTATCCAAATTCCCCATTATTGCCTCTTTAATAATTGACCCCAGTATCTTTCCCACCACCGAAGCCAGGCTAACTGGTCTGTATAATCTTTCACTCCTTTCTTGATAAGTGGGATAACATTAGCTATCCTCCAAACCACAGGAACTGATCCTGAATCTATTGAACATTGGAAAATGATCACCAATGCATCCACTATTCCTAGAGTCACCTCCTTGAGGACCCTGGGATGCAGACCATCAGGTCCAGGGGATTTATCATCCTTCAGTCCCATTAGCCTACCTAATAATATTTCTCGCCTAATGAATATTTATTTCAGTTCCTCGACCACCTTAGATCCTCTGTCCTCCAGTACGTCTGGGAGATTGTTTGTGTCTTCATTAGTGAAGACAGATCAAAAGCACCTGTTCAACTCTTCTGCCATTTCCTTGTTGCCCATAATAATTTCACCCGTGTCTGCCTTCAGGGGACCAACATTTGACTTTGCTACTCTTTTTCCCTTAACATACCTAAAGAAGCATTTACCTTGTTTATATTCCTGGCCAGCTTCCCTTCGTACTTCATCTTTTCAGCCCGTATTGCCCGTTTTGTTTCCTTCTGTTGTCGTATGAAATTTTCCCAATCCTCTGGCTTCCGGCTACTCTTTGCTGTTTTATACATCTTTTATTTTAGTTTTATTCTATCCCTAACTTCTCATGTCAGCCACAGTTGCCTCCTGCTCCTCTTAGAATCTTTCTTCCTTTTTTGAATGAAATGATCCTGCGTCTTCCGGATAACGCCCAGAAAGTCATGCCATTGCCGTTCAACCGTCATTCCTGCTGTATCCCTTTCCAGCCGACCTTGGTCAGCTCCTCTCTCGTGCCTTCACAATCCCCTTTGTTCAGCTGCATTATTGCCACTTCCGATTTAACCTTTTCCTTCTCAAACTGCAGATTAAAACTAATCGTATTATGATCACCGCCTCCAATCGGTTCCTTTACCTCGAGTTCTCTTATCAAATTTGGTTCATTGGGCACTAAATCCAGAATTGCCTTTTCTCTTGTGGGCTCCATTAGAAGCTGCTCTAAGAATCCATCACGGAGCTTAGGAACAGTGTGTATATGTCAGTGGTGGACCAGACGCACACTTCAGTCATACGTTGCAGTGTTTGGCGGGGAGGGATAGTGCACTTGAGATGAGTGAAGCACATATCGGCATTTGCGATGGAGATTAACGATGTGCCCATGCCTTTAGTAATTCCACCACACTATACTGTATCGACGCTGTTGTGCAGGCAAGGTAGTGGCCATTTGGCCTGTTTTGCATGTCATTGTGGATGGCATGTGCCTTTAAAATTTAGACTGCCCGTTATAATGTGGGTGGGATTTATGACGTGTTTTGGGCGTGTTTGCAGCTTAACTGCTTGCGCAGAAGTTTCGTTTTTAGATTAGTTTGGACAGACGATGGAGAAGGTTAATCCTTCGACTATGTAATTGTTACGGAGACACGAGGAGCTTTCTAATATCCAAAGAAATAAGCTGGAGTTCGAAGAAGATTGCCGTAACAAGTCGGAAAAACCTTGTATGTATCTGAATGTTTTTTATCTACAATAAAGAAAATATTCATCAAAAGACTGTGTATTGAAGCTTTATGAAAGGAGAAGCTCAGAATGTCTCTGAAGCAGATTGCATGCGTATCGAAGATATTCCCCTTATCCATTCTCATCCAATTAGCGGCTAGGGTGCTAATTACCTGAAATATATGAAAAATCTGCCGCTGCATTAAGTCGAAGGATACCTCTGGCAGGGGGTTAAATACCAGTCCCAGAGAGTGGGACAGAAGATTAAGTAGAAGCGAACATCCAGCGGGGGAAAAATACCAGTCCCAGTGAGTGGGACAGAAGATTTAATCGAAGATCGAAGGCTAAGACCTCGGAGAGGCGCAGCCAGATAGGACGATCAGGCTAGGTCCTCGGAGAGGCGCAGCCAGAGAAGGACGTCAAGGCTAAGACATCGGAGAGACATAGCCAAAGAAGAATGGTTCCAGTCGTGGAACTGAAGATAAAGCTCTCGGCCAGATAAAGCCTTGAGGTCTATCAACAGCATCGGGACATATATGAAGACGTATCACTGTATTTGTGAGTACGAATCTCTTATTGTTCTTTGAATTAAAAGCATGGCTTTAATTAGAAGACTTCTGTAACATAACTCAGAAGGTGTTTTCTCCAGCTTGTCTGGGGAAAGCAGAACGATCTTGGATTATTTGGAGTCGCTCCTGATAAGTGCATTCCATTGAATGAGAGCATCATTTTGCACCTGACATTGGAGAGATGTTCTCTACATTATCAGTATATTTTAGTTCAGAAAGGAAATTGTTGACAAAATGTTGAACCACAGATACTAGCAGAGATTTGTTCGATTAAGTTAAAGACTTGGCAATCTGCCAAGACCTCTTTTACATCATGAATTTAGAAGAAGATGAAGGCAGAGCTATGCCAGAAGAACCACGTGGTAGTGGAGAAAGACCCAGACAACTTGAAGAAACAGATATTTCACATGCTGCCTGTTTGAGGGAAACCGAGAAAGAAAGAAATGATTATGGTTGCAGGTGATTGATACACAGAAAGAACTAATGGAATCAGAACAGAACGTGATCAAGGTGAAATCTAATATGAGCCAACTATGGAACCTCTACCAGGAGATTGGCAAGAAACAGAATGTACTGCTGTGTTCAGTGCTGTCTTCGGTAGAACGAAGAAGACATATCCAGTGAGATGAAGACACGAAGAAGATATTCAATGGTTTCAAGAAAAAGGCAGATAAGTGGTTATCTGAAATTATGTCACACGTTACGAGCTGGACGTTTAGCTGGAAGTGCGGAGCAACAAGGTGCCAGAATGAAAGATGAATTTAGAAGACGACATATTATCTCGAATCTATCTTCACGAAGATCAGGCCGTAGAACTGGTTGCTCAGCCAGTTCGGTTTCGAGAGCTTCTGCTCAATTGGGAGCAAAAGATGATTTAGCTGCGCTCTCAATAGAAGCGGATGCCATGAAGAAAAAACATGAGATGGCCCGACAGCAAGAAGAGATGTCCCGACAGCAAGAAGAGGTGATGCGGCAGATAAAACGGCAAGAAGAAGAGATGGCGCGATGTCAAGAACAACTGGAATCAGACACAAAGATGGCGGTGGCCAAAAAATGTACTTGGATTGCACATCTCCTTTAAACGACCTCTTTCTCATCTTAAATCTATGTTATCTTCTCGTTGTTATTTCTGTCCTGGGGAAACGGTTGAGGCTACCTTCCTTATCTAATCCTCTGAGAATTGTATTGCTTTCTCTGAAGTAAATGTGCAATCTCTTTGAAATATTGCCCGCCCATTATTGTATAGATTTGACAAGGATTATTGATTTGATGCTCGATATTTTCGAGTCGAGTCTTGTACTTTATGATACTGATATCAATAAATAACACACAGTCCGGACAAAAAAACCCAAAGAGCATTGGGAACGAGCGCTGGGGTGAACGTGATATGTTGTAAACAACGCTAGTGTTTGAAGAGTTTGAAGAGCAATCCCAGTTTCATTAATGTAATTAACTAGAATATCGCCAATATCTGAGCTCATCGACGTTCTGATTGAATTTCGCCGGCTGTATGCGTTCATTGCAATTTAAAAAATATCTCACTTGATCATTGGTTCAGCCCAGCATGGATATCTCGCAATGCATAAAGGAGTGCATTAGTTCAAAATTCTATCCACACTGGTAGCCTGCACCACGAGCAGCGGAAATGAAAATGTTGGAAGCGTTTTACGTTGCCAGGAAACCATTTAACACGATTCTTGCATTTGTTAGACTTCCAGGTAAGTATCAATTGCCGTTTTAGGTTGATAGCCTTACTCTCCTTTCTCTGGGTGAAAATGCATATCCAGATCTATTTATTCCTGGCATTTTCTTGTTCAGTGCGATACGCAAAGGTGTTGCAAGTCTATACCAAGTGCAGATGTGCGCTGTTCATTTCGGTGCAAATGTTCAGAGCATGTAAAATGCTGTGGTAACTTAAACTTACTGCCGGAATCTGGCACGAAGGAGTAAACACTGAGAAATGAAAACGAGGAGGAAATGAAAAAGGGCGACCACAGTGGCGCAGCGGTAGAGTTGCTGGCTACAGCGTTTGCAGCGCCGGACACGCGGGTTCGATCCCGTCATTGGGCGATGATCTGTGTTGACACTGTGGCGTTCTCCCCGTGACCGGCGTGTGTTTTTTTTCCCAGGTCTTCGTTTTCCTCCCACACTCCAAAGACGTACAGGTATGTTGGATAATTGGCTTGGTGTAAGGATAATTTGTCCCTACTGTGTGTAGGATAGCGTTAATGTGTGGTGATCGCTGGTCGGCGCGGACTCGGTGGACCGAAGGGCCTGTTCACGCGCTGTATCTTTAACTAAACTTAATTTAACACAGGGTTCAATCCTGTGATTTGAACACAAGGTTAACACAGAGAGTGGTGAATCTCTGGAATTCTCTGCCACAGAAGGTAGTTGAGGCCAGTTCGTTGGCTATATTTAAGAGGGAGTTAGATGTGGCCCTTGTGGGTATAGGGATCTGGGGTATGGAGAGAAGGCAGGTACAGGATACTGAGTTGGATGATCAGCCGTGATCATATTGAATGGCGGTGCAGGCGCGAAGGGCCGAATGGCCTACTCCTGCACCTATTGTTCTATGTTTCTATGTTTCTATGTTAAAATTCATGCAACCATGGGTGGCTGTATGGGTTTGTTGGCTTTGTTTAGTTTAATTCAGTTTAGTTTAGTTTAGTTTAGTTTAGTTTAGTTTAGCTTATAGTTTAGTTTGGTTTAGTTTAGTTTATAAGTTTAGAAATACCGTCGTGAGTTATGTCAATAGGCCGACCTTTATGGGAAAAATTGGCTCAGCTTACTGAAACTGGACTGGAAATCGCAAACACAACTATCAGTTATTGCAGCTACGGTGGCATAAATGGTGAGCAAGCACAAGTCACGATTCGACACGAAGTGGATCCTGCCTACTTCGTCTTTCGTGTGCAATTTTCAAATGTTCGGCCAGGCTCTTGCAACCTAGTAGGTGTGGCATAGATTGTACAGATGTTCCACATTCACATTCGCTGTCTGCCACATCTGCATAGCCCCATTTGTTCATATTGGTTTTGCATTGGCCCATTCCCGCACGAAGCATATTGAGGGACTTCCAGGACTTCCCTTCACACATGTGACCAGGTGGCTGTGGTTCTATGGTTTGGGATTGGCACATTTACGTGGTGGCGGTTTTCACTGCGGTTCTTTTCCCACAAGGCTAGTCTTGTTGTTTTAACAGTCTGTGACAGTGGCTGGACTGTGTGATCGAATTTCTTCTTCGACGTCAGCCGTTTTGCGGCTGGGTGATGGGAGTGCCAGGAATAGCAGGTGTCCCCAACTTGCCTATTACGTTCAGATCTACCGGCAACAGATCTGCGGATCAGTTGTGATCGAATGACCATATGAAAAACAGCGTATGAACCAAGTGCAGAATACAGCTTCGCATCAACAAAGGCAGTGTAGGTTTTTAAAAGCATAATGGCAGCAACGTCGTAGCTTGTTAGATCTGTGCATATCAAAGATTCGTTCAACAGGCTTATAACAGCTGGGGAGAACGTGTTCCTGAATCGGATGGACCACGTTTCCAGGCCTTTGTGTCGTCTGGTCCATGGGAAAGGGGTGAAGAGGGAACGACCGCGATGTGAGCGATTCTTCGTGATGTTGTTTATGTTGTCTTTTTTCCGGCAGTGTGAATGAGTTGGGACATTAATCCGCTCGTTAGACTGGGATTTGCCCAGGGCCAAACATAGTTTAAGGTTTGCAGTAAAGAAGATGGTGTATGCTCATCCAAGAAGAATATGTTTAGTTTAGAGACATAGTAAAAAGGTTCTTCTGCCCACCGACTCCGCTATCATCAATGATCGTTAGTTCTATGTGATCACAGTTGCGCATGCTGCGCCCTAGGGACAATTTCCAGAAGCCAATTAACCTACAAACCTGCGAGTATTGGAATGTGAGAGAAAACCGGAGCAACCGGACAAAACCCGCGTGTTCTCGTGGGAAACATGCAAACCCCACACACACAGCACCCGGGTGGTTCAGTGGCGCATCCCCGCCTCCATTAAGTATAGGAAAAACCCGAACCTATTCTGAACCTTGTCGAATTGAAAAGACTGGATACTCTGTGGGCCGAAGGCCGTGATTCGCGCTGTTTGTAAAACGTCTAAAGTCGACAGCAAGTGAGGACAGGATCGAATAGTTTCGCTTCTGGCGTAGTATAGTTTAGTTTAGTTTAGTTTAGTTTAGTTTAGTTTAGTTTAGTTTAGTTTAGTTTAGTTTAGTTTAGTTTAGTTTAGTTTAGTTTAGTTTAGTTTAGTTTAATTTGGTTTAATTTAGTTTAGTTTAGTTGAGTTTGGTTTAATTTAGTTTAGTTTAGTTTAGTTTAGTTTAATTTAGTTTAATTTAGTTTAGTTTAATTTAGTTTAGTTTAGTTTAATTTAGTTTAGTTTAGTTTAGTTTAATTAAGTTTAGTTTCGTTTAGTTTAGTTTAATTTTGTTTAGTTTAGTTTAATTTAGTTTAGTTTAGTTTAGTTTAGTTTAATTTAGTTTAATTTAGTTTAGTTCAGTTTAGTTTAGCTTATTCCCACGTGTACCGCGGTACAATGAAAATCTTTTTATTGCGCGCTGTCTAGTCACAAAACTCAGTTTAGAGAGCGCCCGCATTCAGGATCGAATCCGCCTCTCAGGTGCTGTAAGGGAGCAACTCTGTCGTGCGCCACCGTATGGTTACGCTTTGCCTTTATATGTTGCAGTTAATTTAGTGACGATTGTGATCCTGTCCAGGGGAAAGTGCGGCCTCTCCACCTGGACCACTCGATATCTAACGGCGATGGCAACGGTGGACCTGCTGCTTATCGCCTCGGAGGTCATACTATGGCGCATCAGCGATTACTATTTCGCAGGAACCTTCCTGGACATAACGCCGGTTTGTAGTGTGCAGAGCGTCCTGAGACGCACGGCCATAGACTGCTCTGTCTGGTTCACGGTCACCTTCACTTTCGATCGTTTTGTCGCAATTACTTGCGAGAAACTGAAAGCAAAATACTGCACTATTAAATCTGCAGTGTTGGTCCTGGTAATAACCGGGTGTGTCTTCTGGTTGAAAAATATCCCCTTCTGCTTTGCAAAAAGACCTCGAGTGACAATCAATGCTGTAACCTGGTGGTGCAATCCAATTCCGGCCATCTACAGTGATCTTGCGTAGATGACATTCATTTGGTTTGATAAGACTTTAACCCCAATGTTTCCTTTCGCTCTGATTATTTTCTTCAACGCTCTGACGGTCCGTCACATTCTGGTCGCCAGTCGCGTGCGGAAGGGTCTGAGGGGTCAAAACAACGGAGAGAGCCGCAGCGATCCGGAAATGAAAAACAGAAGGAAGTCCATGATTCTGCTCTTCTCCATATCTGGCAGCTTCATCATTTTGTGGCTGTTGTACGTCATAAACTTCATCTATTATAACAGCAGATTATAATGATTCGGAATATGTTTTCAGACGCGTAAGATTTATGCTGCGGAATTTAAGTTGCTGTACAAACACTTTCATTTATGTGGTGACCCAGGCGACGTTCAGGGCACAAATCAAGATTGCTTTGAAATATCCGGCAGTCAGAATTATTGAATTAGTTAATAAATAGATCAGCTGAATAGATATTCACAGCCGGACCGAAGCATTAAATGGCCAGTTCCCTCCTTCCCAAAGCCATGTCACATAGTCATAGGGTCATGTTGACAGTGTGGAAACAGTTCCTTCGGTTCAACTTGCCCACACCTGCCAACATGTCCCAGCTACACAAGTTCCACCTGCCCGCGCTTGGTCCATATCCCTCCAAACTTGTCCTATGCACGTACTTGTCTAACCGTTTCTTAAAAGTTGGGATAGTCCCAGCCTCATCTACCTCCTTGTCCATACACCCACCACCCTTTGTGTGAAAAGGTTACCCCTCAGATTCCTAATAAATAGTTTCCCCTTCACTTTGAACCAATGTCCTCTGGTCCTCGATTCCCTACCCTGGGCAAGAGATTCTGTGCATCTACTCGATCTATTTCTCGCATGATTTTATACACCTCAATAAGATCACCCCTCATCATATTGCGTTACAAGGAATAGAGACCCAGCCTACTCAACGTCCCCCTATATCTCAGACCCTCTAGGCCTGCCAACATACCCGTAAATCTTCTTTGAACCCTTTCAAGCTTGACAATATCTCCACGTTTCTGTCTTCCATGGTATGGCTGTGTTTCTAGAAGCTTAACAAATACATAGGACAACAAAGAATTTGCACGGCACATGCTTGTTTCTCGATCTTATTATATACGATTCGCTTATAAATGCGTCATTTCTAATTGACTGGTGGCGATTATTATATTCTCATCATTCTTTACCTGAGGAAATTACTTCTGAAAACCTTCACCATCCCTTCTTACCATTTCATAATGCTCGCCGATATCACCCTAAGAGTAATGGGGCTTTTTCACGGGGCGAGTTGACGCAAGATGTCACCAGAGTGAAGTGGTCGTGGTCCAGCACGAGTCTCGCACGATATAACGGGTGTAGATAAAGAGTTCCCATGGTACTCGGCATTTCTGTTATTTGTGCGAGTGACTTGTCCGTCTCCCGAGCTTTCGCGTTAAATCTTGAATGAACATCGTGAACTACACGTGACACAAATGATGTAACTTTTTTTTTCACACACTATAAATATCCTCCCTTGGTTGAATTGGCTCATTTGGAGACATGTTTTACTGTGTATGTGGGAGACACAGATGGACTGAGCACAGTACCTCGGTCTTACTGTGTGTGGGAGAGGGGGAGAAAGAGACGTACACTCACAGAGACAGAGTCTCTCAGCCTGTGTAAGAGGGAGAGAGAGAGAGAGAGAGGCACACACAAGGTGGATGTGAAATCTCACCTGCCTGTTTCAGTGACAGACACCCGCCGCCAGTAAATGAAGACACCCCCATCTGTCTCCCCCTCCTCTCCCTCGACTCTCCCACCTTTCCCTCCCACCTTTCCCTCCCAAAAGTTTTCATACCCCTTGAACTTTTCCACATTTTGTCACGTTACAACCTCAAACGTAAATGTATTTTATTGGCATTTTATGTGATAGCCCAACACAAAGTAGTGCATAATTGTGAAGTGGAAGGAAAATGATACATGGTTTTCAAATTTTTTTATAAATAAAAAACTGAAAAGTGTGGCGTGCAAATGTATTCAGCCCCCCTGAGTCAATACTTTGTAGAACCACCTTTCGCTGCAATTGCAGCTGCAAGTCTTTGGGGGTATGTCTCTACCAGCTTTGCACATCTAGAGACTGAAGTTGTTGCCCATTCTTCTTTGCAAAATAGCTCAAGATCAGTCAGATTGGATGGAGAGCGTCTGTGAACAGCAATTTTCAAGTCTTGCCAGAGATTCTGAATTGGATTTAGGTCTGGACTTTGACTGGGCTATTCTAACACGTGAATATGCTTTGATCTAAACCATTCCATTGTAGCTCTGGCTGTATGTTTAGGGTCGTTGTCCTGCTGGAAGGTGAACCTCCACCCCAGTCTCAAGTCTTTTGCAGACTCTAACAGGTTTCCTTCCAAGATTGCCCTGTATTTGGCTCCATCCATCTTCCCATTAACTCTGACCAGCTTCCCTGTCCCTGCTGAAGAAAGGCATCCCCACAGCATGATGCTGCCACCACCATGTTTCACAGTGGGGATGGTGTGTTCAGGGTGATGTGCAGTGTTAGTTTTCCGCCACACATAGCATTTTGCATTTAGGCCAAAAACTTCAATTTTGGTCTCATCTGACCAGAGCAGCTTCCTCCACATGTTTGCTGTGACCCCCACATGGCTTGTGGCAAACTGCAAACGGGACATCTTATGGCTTTTTTTCAACAATGGCTTTCTTCTTGCCATTCTTCCATAAAGGCCCGATTTGTGGAGTGCACGACTAATAGTTGTCCTGTGGACAGATTCTCCCACCTGAGCTTTGGAAATCTGCAGCTCCTCCAGAGTTACTTGGCTGCTTCTCTGATCAATGCTCTCCTTGCCCGGCCTGTCAGTTTAGGTGGACGGCCGTGTCTTGGTAGGTTTGCAGTTGTGCCATACTCTTTCCATTTTCGGATGATGGATTGAACAGTGCTCCGTGAGATGTTCAAAGCTTGGGATATTTTTTTATAACTTAACCCTGCTTTAAACTTCTCCACCACTTTATCCCTGACCTGTCTGATGTGTTCCTCGGGCTTCATGATGCTGTTTGTTCACTAATGTTCTCTAACAAACCTCTGAGGCCTTCACAGAACAGCTGTATTTATACTGAGATTAGATTACACACAAGTGGACTCTATTTACTAATTAGGTGACTTCTGAAGGCAATTGGTTGCACTGGATTTTATTTAGGGGTATCAGAGTAAAGGGTGCTGAATACTTTTGCACGCCACACTTCAGTTTTTTATTTGTAAAAAAAAATTGAAAACCATGTATCATTTTCCTTCCACTTCACAATTATGCGCCACTTTGTGTTGGTCTATCACATAAAATCCCAATAAAATACATTTATGTTTGTGGTTGTAACGTGACAAAATGTGGAAAAGTTCAAGGGGTATGAATACTTTTGCAAGCCACTGTACATCACACTGCTCCCCCTTTAGCTTGGAGGCGAATAACACTATTACTACTACATTAAATATAATTGATTAACACACAGTTGCAAAATTATATTATTACAGTCATCTGACATTACATCCTCATAACTGTAAACTGTATCTAAACTTCGCACTTATAATGGATCATTCCACTCATCTTTCTAATCACTCTAGCTCTACCTGTATCTCTGCCTCATCCCTTTTTAAATATTCTAATCTAATTTGCAGATTTCTTCCTGTTCTTGATATTCTGCTAAAGTTAACATTTCCTCTGTTTCTGTTCTTTATTTGTAGATGGGATCTGACACATGACTGCAGGTTTTCGTTTTTCAGTTGCTCAATTTCCTGGCGCTGCGTATTTATCTGCTCTTGTTGTATAATGACATTCTGCAATGCATAAACATTTGTCCATTGCTCAGTGAAGGAAGCTCCATGCTGGACTATACTGAAGTGCCCTAATCGCATACTTTTGTCTCGACCGACAAGCCTCTCTTCTTTAGACTTTTATATTAACAGCTTTTTGCTCATCGTCACACATTTATTTAACCGTTCTTTGCAACGTTTAAGCCTTTTCTGCTGTTCGTCTATTTGTCTTCTTAAATTACCTTTCTGGTTATTCATCAAGAAGTAGGACCTATGTTGTCCTTGCAATACAGCAGGCTTTGATTTGCGCTCTGTATATTTATCTTACTACATAAGCACAGTAGTGATACTGCACTACAACTGCTGTATAAATTGGTTTGAGGAAGTCTTTCCTATATCGTTTAAGCCTTTTGTATCGTTTCCGTCTTTTCTGTTGTGCATGTATTTGTCTCCTTAGGTCTTTCCTATACCAACTCATACGGAGTACTGACTGCACTTTTACAGTAGCTCTATTTTGCTTAACCCACTGCCTCACCACAATATTCTTGTAGGCAGTCTGAATGGTAAATATTGCATCCCTCATTGACGGATATTGCACAAACTGGGAATGCCCTATTTTGCATGCTTTGTACCATCGGATTGTCAAGGAAGACTCTCTCTAACTTCTACAGGTGCACAGTCGAGAGCATGCTGACCGGTTGCATCGTGGCTTGGTTCGGCAATTTGAGCGCCCTGGAGAGGAAAAGACTACAAAAAGTAGTAAACACTGCCCAGTCCATCATCGGCTCTGACCTTCCTTCCATCGAGGGGATTTATCGCAGTCGCTGCCTCAAAAAGGCTGGCAGTATCATCAAAGACCCACGCCATCCTGGCCACACACTCATCTCCCTGCTACCTTCAGGTAGAAGGTACAGGAGCCTGAAGACTGCAACAACCAGGTTCAGGAATAGCTACTTCCCCTCAGCCATCAGGCTATTAAACCTGGCTCGGACAAAACTCTGATTATTAGCAACCACTTTCTGTTATTTGCAGAACCATCTTATTTAGTCATGTGTGTATATATTTATATCATGGTATATGGACACATTTATCTGTTTTGTAGTAAATGCCTACTATTTTCTGTGTGCTTAAGCAAAGCAAGAATTCCATTGTCCTATACAGGGACACATGACAATAAACTCACTTGAACTTGAACTTGAACATCTCTGGATCGAAATAACTGCTTGTCACAAAGCTCTGTACCGTACCCTTAATTAGTAACCACGGTATGCAGCTTGCAGAGTGACTACATCCGCCTTTTGCATCAAGAAATGCTTTCTTGTAATGCACATTCTTATGAATGACGTAATGCAGCGTGCTGCCTTGGTTTTCTATACCAATACTCTGGCTTTGATCCCGCGGTACAAGGCCTGAATACACACCACTGCTTCTCTCAAACTCTTATACTGTCTCACTTGGACATCTCTTATCTGGCATGCTCTGTATCGTTGCTGTACCGCAATGGCAGACCGGCGTAGTTTCTTAAAATACTGATGCTGTTTATACATCTGATAATAAGTCTGTATGACCTTGTCAGATTTATGCATGCCCCGCAGTTGCCTTCGAACAAGCATTCCACGGTAGGCTGCCTGAAGCAGTACAACGCTTCTGCGTACCTTCATGTAAGTTTTGCGATCACTTTCCATTTGAAGGTGTGCCCTATAATGGGTTTGTACTATTATAGCTGTCAATCTCATTTCCTTGTATTGACGATATACTCTGTGCCTTCTAAATGCTGCTTGTATTACCGTTGCTGCCTTCTGTTTGATCCGGTTCTCTCTCCGTACCTTCATACCCCTGAATGCAGCTTGAATAGCTAGGGTTGCCCTTTGGATGGCAGTTTCTCTTTGCCCTTGACTTCTGCCACTTTGCAGTTGCCCTTTGTCCCTTAGCATATAACCGGTGTCATGTTGCACTTGACTTGTGTCCCTTTGCGCTTGACTTGTGTCCCTTTGCGCTTGACTTGTGTCCCTTTGCGCTTGACGTGTGTCCCTTTGCGCTTGACTTGTGTCCCTTTGCACTTGACTTGTGTCCCTTTGCACTTGACTTGTGTCCCTTTGCACTTCACCTTTGTCCTTTTGCACTTGACCTTTGTCCATTTGCACTTGACCTTTGTCCTTTTGCACTTGACCTTTGTCCATTTGCACTTGACCTTTGTCCTTTTGCACTTGACCTTTGTCCTTTTGCACTTGACCTTTGTCCTTTTGCACTTGATCTTTGTCCTTTTGCACTTGACCTTGGTCCTTTGAGAGACTCTCTGCCCTCTTTAGTTCAGGCACCTTGCCTCTGGATACCCTTGGAGGTTTTGGCGAGAAATGAGCCATTAAAGCCTCCTTACACTCCTCATACATTTTATCCGTGGGCGCTGCTGGCAGCAGTAACATACGTAAGGTCTGATAACCCTCTCTTCCTGAGCCTAATATGAACCATGCCCTCTTCTTCTCCTCTGCAACAACATCATTGGAAATGAAACAAGCCTCCAAGACGTTGGTCCATTTCTCAAAATTACACCCAGAATCTAACTGGGGCATGTTTCGTACAATTTGAAAAGCCATTCTATCTGTTGCTATTCAGGCGCACTGTCTACTTTTATCTCACTGTGTATTCTGCACTAGACTTAACCCTTCTACACACTAAGAAGTGACCCAGCCCACTGACGATTACTAATTCTTATAATAATAGATTTATACTATTAACCAACATTTCATGTTAATAAACATTTAGAACATTTTAACCATATTCCTGCTATGCACACAGATTTACTATTAATAACAGTGACCAATGCATTACATCCAAACAGTCCCGCTTTTACTGTGACGGAATAGTGAACAATGCATTACATTCAACAGTCCTGCTTTTACTTTGAAGGATTTTACTGGTCCAGCTTGTCGGCCTATGGACACCAGTGCCTTCTCGACCTCTCGAGCTGTCCCCACCGGTACATTTGCTGCTGGCCTCGCCAGACCTCCACTTTTGCTGGCTCCTCCGGGCTTCACCGTTACTTTTGCTGCCGCTGGCTCGCTGCCAAGTCGACTACTGCTGCTCTGCCGACGTGCCTGCCCGCTCTCTCCACAGCCCTCACGACCGGGCTGACACTACTCCCGACCGGGCTGAAGTGCTTGAGTGCAGTCCTGCTTCTCTCGTGCAGACCCACTCTTTGCTCGGGGCTGGACTTCCTCTCACGTCCGGGCTTTCCCCCTCGGCCAGTCCGCTTCTCTTGCGCGGCGGGACCCTCTTTTCTGCTCACGGTCGGGCTGACTCTGCTCCCGACCAGGCTTTCTCTGCTCACGGCCGTCTCTTGCGACCGGGCTTTCTCTCACGACCGGACCGCTTCTCTCGCAGCCAGTTTTTTATTTACTCAGCTGGGCCGCTTCTCACGCGGCCGGCTTTCTCCCTCGACTGGGCTGATTCTTCTCCCAGCCGGGCTGACTCCGTTTCGTCGGTGGCTTCACTGGACCTGTCCGTCACCTACCCGGAACTAGGCCCTCACTGACGTCGTTGGCGGCTCCTGGGCCTGGCTGTGGGCTACACAGCCCTGGAAAACGTACAAAGTCGGTGGCAGCTACTGGGCCTCTTCTGCCCCTTTGCCTTGGCTACACAGCCCTGGAAAATGTTCCAGGTAAGTTGACACCGTCGCTGTCCTGCTGGTTAGGCTTCCAGCTTTCGGCTGCTTTCTTCGGTGACACTTACTTACTGCCCCACTTGTTTTCCTTGCTTCCTGTTCCGACCTTTCTTTTCTTTGGCGCCAATTCAAAACCATTTGGCGGCAAATCTTTTGGCTTGCTGCCGTTCCACTTTGTTTCCAAACACACCCTTTTTATTCTGACAGTCCTTCTTCTTTCCTTTTCTGTTCTTTTATCCTCTTCATGCTGTTGTTGTGCGTTTTTGGTGTGACAATTCACCTAACACTTATACAAAGGCTATTCAGCTTGAGGAATTTGACAAAAAGAAAACAACTCAGTCTAAAATGAGTAACAATCCGAAGGACGACATCTTGCCACGTAGACACAACATAGAGATAGCCTGACAAAACGCACCGGCTTGTACAGCTGATGTTTTAAATGCAGTCCCCGGCATAGAGGGATCTGCAGGCCTCTCTTGTCCAGCTCGCAATCAACTGCGACACATCTCCGTATCTACAGTTTAAATTGTTAAACAATCCTGTGTGTTGCAAAACAGTCCTGTGGGTGAGTTCACAAACTCTATCCCATCCTCGTCGCCAATTGTAGTGTATTTTGGGTACTTGGAACTGACTCAAAAGAACTCTCAGATACAGGAGTAAACTAACATGCTTCTTTATTGCAGGACGCCACCATGAGTCTCCTCCAGCGCATGCGTTCCCTCGCACAAGACATAAAATATGTTAATTACATTATATACATTACAAGAACCAATAGTCATTTTTTTGCAAGCATTTTAGAACCAATAGAATTTTTTTTGCAAGCTTTACAACCAATAGAAATTGTTTGCAAGCTTTAGAAACAATAGACATTTTTGCAAGCATTTTAGAACCAATAGACATTTTTTTGCAAGCTTTAGAACCAATATACATTTTTTGCAATCATTGTAGAACCAATAGACATTTTTTTTTGCAAGCTTTAGAACCAATAGACATTTTTTGCAAGCTTTAGAACCAATAGACATTTTGTGGCATGCTTTACAACCAATAGACATTTTTTGCAAGCATTTTAGAACCAATACTCAATTTTTTGCATGCTTTAGAACCAATAGACATTTTGTTGCAAATTTAAAACCAATATACATTTTTTGCATTTTAGAATCAATAGACATTTTTTGCAAGATTTAGAACCAATAGACATTTTTTCGCAAGCTTTAGAACCAATAGACATTTTTGCAAGCTTTAGAACCAATAGACATTTTTTGCAAGCATTTTAGAACCAATAGACATTTTTTGGCATGCTTTAGAACCAATAGACATTTTTCGCAAGCTTTAGAACCGCTAGACATTTTTTGCAAGCATTTGAGAACCAATAGAACCAATAGACATTTTTTTGTGCAAGCTTTAGAACCAATAGACATTTTTTTGCAAGCTTTAGAACCAATAGACATTTTTTTGCAAGCTTTAGAACCAATAGACACTTTTTGCAAACATTTTAGAACCAATAGACTCTTTTTGCAAGCATTTTAGAACCACTAAGGGCAATCACATTTGAGTTGACATGTGTTCAGTGTTATTCACAGCTCAGAGAAACGTGACCCTCTGCCTTCCTCCATCTTGAAGATTGAGTGAGGCACACTACTTCCTGGTTTTATAGTCCATCCCCCCTGCCGCCAGCGGGGGCAGCAGAGAGAATGGGGAATTTTGTAAACACATTAATATCTCTGTCATTTTTCATCGACGGGAAAAATCCTCGACGCACATGCGGCGGAGGGGGGCTCTGAGGAAGGTGGCCAAAAATGACGGCCGTAGGTGGCGGCGTTCTCCCGGAAATCGCAGCACAGACGGCCAAAAGCGGTCAAGAACAGAGATTTAGTCATATAGATATCAACGATATATATTATGATGTGTGACTTGGATAGGTTGGGTGAGTGGGCGCATGGCAGTTGCAGTATAAGGTGGATACATGTGAGGTTATCCACTTTGGTGACAAGAACAGGAAGGCAGATTATTATTTTAATGGTAGATAAACATAAAATCGGGAATAACTCGACAGGACAGGCAGCATCTCTGGAGAGAAGGAATGAATGGGTGACATTTCAGGTATCGACCCGAAACGTTTACCCATTCCTTCTCTCCGGAGATGCTGCCTGTCTCGCTGAGTTACACCAGCTTTTTGCGTCTGTCTTCACTTTAAATTAGAATCTGCAATTCGTTCTTATATGTTATCTGAATGGCGTCAGGTTAGTAAAAGGGACCTGGATGTGCTTGTACATCAGTCACTAAACGAAAGCATGCAGGTACAGCAAGCAGTGAATACAGCTAATGACATGTTGGCCTTAATTGCGAGAGGATTTGACTTTAGGAGCAAGGACATTATAGCTAATGAGGGAATGCAGCGTATGTTCACCAGGTTAATTCCCGGGATGGCGGACCTGACATACGATGAAAGAATGGGTCTTGTAATCACTGGAATTTAGAAGTATGAATTCCACAGACTCACAACTCTGTGTGTGAAAAAGTGTTTCCTCATCCTCATTCTTAAATTGTGGCCCCTGGTTCTGGACTCCCCCAACATCGGGAACATGTTTCTTGCCTCCAGCGTGCCCAAACATGTTTCAATAAGATTTCCTCTCATCCTTCTAAATTAACCATATAACCATATAACCATATAACAATTACAGCACGGAAACAGGCCTTTCCTGCTAAGAATAGGCGAAATTAGAAGCCAGCCGCTCCATTCTCTTAGCATGTGACAGTCCCGCCATCCCGGGATTTGGCCTTGTAAACCTACGCTGCACTCCCTCAATAGCAAGAATGTTCTTCTTCAAATTAGGAAACCAAAACTGCACACAATACTCCAGGTGTGGTCTCACTAAGGCTCTGTACAACTTCAGAAGGACCTGTTTCCCGTGTTGTATGACAGACGCTAAGCGAATTATATGAATATTTGCCGTTATCTGGGTCCAGTAGAAGTGGACTTTCAGTTTCCATTAATTAAAAAATATCTACTATATGCGCATTGGATGTGATATGTCTCTGTGGTTGGGGCTGGGAATCGAACCTGCTTCACTGGGGCGGCGCCGGAGCGTTGACACCGGCTGAGTTGAGCTGGGGAAGGGCGCTGAAGGTTCAGGGCGGTCCTGAATACATGGGCCCGCCCCCATATGCTGTCAATCACCGGGCTGCTTCCTCATCGCTCGCCATCCAGCGCAAAGATCGGCTCTAAGATCTTTGATCCAGCGCGTGCGCGTCTCGCAGCCGCGGCGCGGAGACGGTCACCTGACCCTCCCACCGTCAGCGCAGGTCGATCCCGCCCTTCTGTTCCCATTGGATGCAGGCGGCGTCCGTCACGGATCCCAGCCAATAGCATATTCGGGCCCAGCAAATGGGGCGTGTCCCCGCGGAATCCCGCCCCCTCCCCGGTCAAGCCCAGCGGGAACAAACCCGCGCGCATGCGCGGCGCATCTGCAGCGGCTGGACTCGGGCTCGAGCCGTTTGTGACCCGGGTCCCCGCTCATCAGTGAAGCGCCTTCTGTGGCCGTAGCTGGGCCTCCCTGTGAGGCCCTGAGTTTATAGATCACGGTGCAGAAACGCTTCGGCAGCGGCAATGGTCATAAACTCATACATTCATCAACTGTAGCAGCAGAATTCGGCCATTCGGCCCATCGTGGGTGAGGGGTGTCTAGGGACAAGCTGCTAGAGGAGGTAGTTGAGGCTGGGACTATCCCATCGTTTAATAACCAGTTAGACAAGTACATGTTTAAGAATGAATTCAGATGCTGGTTAAATCGAAGGAAGACACAAAATGCTGGAGTAACTCAGCGGGTGAGGCAGCATCTATGCAGAGAAGGAATAGGCGATGTTTCGGTTTGAGACCCTTCTTCAGACTGATGTCAGGGGAGGGGGCTCGACCAAGAAAGAATGTAGGCGGAGTGGAGACAGTAGGACTGGTGGGAGGTAGACAAAAAATGCTGGAGAAACTCAGCAGGTGAGGCAGCATCTATGCAGGGAAGGAATAGGCGATGTTTCGGGTCGAGACCCTTCTTCAGTTCTTCCACTGGGGAGGAGATGGAGAGAGAAAGCAGGGGCTATCTGAAGATAGATAAGTCAATGTTCATACTGCTGGGGTGTAAAGTACCCAAGTGAAATATAAGGTGCTGTTCGTCCAATTTGTGCTGGGCCTCACTCTGACAATGGTCGGAATGGGAGGGGTAGTTGAAGTGCTGGGCAACCGGGAGATCAGCTTGGTTAAAGCGGACTGAGCGGATGTATTCAGCGAAACGATCGTTGTGCTGCGTTTGGTCTCGCCGATGTAGAGAAATTGACACTTGGAACAGCGGATGCAGTAGATGAAGTTGGAGCAGGTGCAAGTGAACCTCTGCCTCACCTGGAAAGACTGTTTGGGTCCGTGGATGGAGTCAAGGGGGAAGGCAATGAGACAGGTGTTGCAGCTCCTGCAGTTGCAGCGGAAAGGACCTGGAGACTGGGTGGGAAGGGACGAGTTGACCAGGGAGTTACATGGAATAGTCTGCGGGAAGCAGAAAGGGGTGGAGATGGGAAGATGTGGCCAGTAGTCCGATCCCTTTACAGTTAGCAAAAATGTTGGGAGATTATATGCTGTATGCGACGGCTGATGGGATGGAAGGTGAGGACAAGGGGGATTCTGTCCTTGTTATTAGATGGGGGGAGGGGGAGTAAGAACGGAGCTGCAGGATATTGAGGAGACCTTTGTGAATGTACATGGATAGAACAGGTACATGGATAGGACAGGTTTGGAGGGATCTGGACCAAGCGCAGGCAAATGGGACTAGTGTAGCTAGGACATTGTTGGCCGGTGTGTGAGAGTTGGGCCGAAGGACCTCTTTTCACACAGTATCACTCTATCACTATGACTCTACTCTGCCATTCAATCATGGCTGATCTATCTTTGCCTCTCAATCCCATTCTTCTGCCTTCTCCACGTAACCTGTGATGCCCGTACTGATCAAGAATCTGTCAGAATTCACCTTGTACACACCCAATGACTTCGCTTCCACAGGAATTAATTTCACAGATTCTGGATAAGGAAACTCCACTTCTTTCTAAAAGTACGTCCTTTTATTCTGAGGCTATGACCACTGGTCCTAGACTCTCCCACTGGTGGAAACATTCACTTCACATCCGCTCTATTTAACGATGTTACAAAACCTACCTTCAGCGGCGCTGCAGTTCTGCCACGGGCCATTCGCGCGACTTTGGTGCCTTTGAGGGGAGGGTGGGGGGGGGGGGGGGGTGGAAGGGGCGGGATTAAAGTCCAGTTTTGTTCTGCTTGTCGGAGGCAGATTTCCTCGGGCTGCTAGCTGCTGATGAAAAATCGATCGGACTTCTGTTCCCGGTTTGTTTTTTTTTTAATTCGCTGGACAATTTTAAAATTGGATTAAAATAAAAGGCGACTTCTAACGCCCTCAACACCTACAATGTGACGGATCGCAAGAATGGGACAAAACAAAGGGTAAGTCGTGTATTTTACATAGAATCTTGCTTCTTGGGATGGCTTTAATCTAATTTTACGTTGCAAAAATGTTATTTGGGCCCCATACGAGCCGGCAGCGTCTTTCCTGCCGATATGGGGTTCAAATTAACCGCAAATGCAACGTTTCAATCGATCGCGTTCCAGAATCACCCACTCGCAAGATGATTAAAATGCTCTTTATTTTGGACAATCATGTTATAAGCCGTCTAAACTCTCTATATTTTGTGTTATTCTCTCTCAATGATCATTATTTTTAAACTAAATTAGTCACAACAGTTTGAGTCACATTGTGCAAAAAACAATAATAAGAAATGGAATCTGCAGGACATTGTTAATGGGAAAGTAGTGGGCAGAAAGGCATGTCGGTGTGGTTTGAAGAACAAAAACTGGTAGTTTTCAATGCCAAAATTGAAAAGTTGAGGAAAAACAAGGTGTACAAAGTTGCTTATTGGTTACCATCTGATGAGTATGATGATGCTACTGATTATGATATGCCAATGTGCCAGCTAGCAACTGATAAGAAACAATAAAGAAACATAGAAAATAAGTGCAGGAGTAGGCCATTCGACCCTTCGAGTCTGCACCGCCATTCAATATGAAATGGCTGATCATCCAACTCAGTATCCTGTACCTGCCTTCTCTCCATACCCCCTGATCCCTTGAGCCACAAGGGCCACATCTAACTCCCTCTTAAATATAGCCAATGAACTGGGCTCAACTACCTTCTGTGGCAGAGAATTCCACAGATTCACCACTCTGTGTGATAAATGTTTTTCTCATCTCGGTACTAAAAGAATTCCCCCTTATCCTTAAACTGTGACCCCGTGTTCTGGACTTCCCCAACATCGGGAACAAAGACTTGGTCTATTGCTAGAAATGGCAAAGTATCTATCTGTTACGGACTTACAGCATATATTACAATAATATTAAAGTTCTGATCTTGAGAATATCACATTTTTGAATTTTCAAGGCAGTCTGGGTGTTTATTACTATTTCCGTCACAACGGTCATTTTGTAATTAGCTACAATTAGGTAATTAACTAATTATATGCTTTAATTTCAGGTCATCCAAATAAGATGTTTTATATTTGTTTCAGAATGCTTCAATCTGTTATAACTTAAAATGTCATTCATTCTCTTAATTTTTTTTAAAGTTTTGGGCTTTTGACCGTCCTCGATCACAGCTTTTGTGTTATGTCAATGGAAAAGCAATAGGGAACAATATGCTAATTTCTGAGTATGAAAATGGCCATAACTTTTTTAATACTGATGATATGAAAGTGAATTAGGTGTCAAATTAAACTTGATTGTTAAAATCTCAAAATGTTGTAACATTGCTACTCTATTCACGCCCTTCACTCGTTACTGTGCAGGCATGAGAGTTATCCGCGGTTCTCCCGACCTAAATGAGGAATAACTATTGCATAAAGTTTCATCAGACTGGTGTTGCAGGTCTGCCGTATGTGCAGAGACCGAGTGCTCAGCCTCTGTTCTTTTATGTTTGAGTGACCTGAATGAAACATCCCCATATTGGATGTGTGCCAGAGGTTTTGTTTTGTTATGCTGCAAGTAAGAATTTAAAACTTGACTCCTGGTTCCAAATACGGCCTGACCAAAATTGTACAGCGCTGCAACATGACTCCCGTGTATTCAATGTCCCATTGTCAGGGTTCAGAGAAGATTTACAAGGATGTTGCCAGGACTAGAGGGTGTGAGCTACAGGGAGAGGTTGAGCAGGCTGGGTCTCTATTCCTTGAAGCGCAGAAGGATGAGGGGTGATCTTGTAGAGGTGTATAAAATCATGAGGGTAGACGCACAGTCTCTTGCCCAGAGTAGGGGAATCGAGGACCAGAGGACATAGGTTCAAGGTGAAGGGGAAAAGATTTAATAGGAATCTGAGAGGTAACTTTTCCACACAGATGGGTGGGTGTATGGAACGAGCTGCCGGAGGAGGTAGTTGAGGCTGGGACTACCCCAACGTTTAAGAAACAGTTGGACAGGTACATGGATAGGACGAGGGATTGGAGGGATATGGACCAAACGCAGGCAGGTGGGACTAGTGTAGCTGGGACATGTTGGCCGGTGTGGGCAAGTTGGGCCGAACGGCCTGTTTCAAGCTGTTTCACACTAAGACTTTAAGGGGTAGTGGGCCTGAGGGGATGGCAATGCATGTGACGAATGGTACATTGACCGCAAGTAATAAGGAATTAACTTGCTGCCTTGATTTATTCTGCAGATCGGTCGACTCTAACACCCATCTCTGGGATCACTGTCTTTGTGGTCGGAGTTATTGTGGGAGTTCTTGGGCTACTGGTAACTTTGTACTTGGGCAGAGAGATACACACAAGGTAAGGTCATAAGCCCATAAGCAGAATTAGGCCATTCGGCCCATTAAGTCTACTCCACCATTCAAGCATGTCTGATCAATCTCTCCCTCCCAACCCCATTCTCCTGCCTTCTCCCCATAACCCCTGACACCCGTACTGATCAATAATCTATCAATCTCCTCCTTAAAAATATCCATTGACTTGTGGCCTCCACCGCTGTCTGTGGCAAAGAATCCCAGATTCACCACCCTCTGATTAAATAAATTTCTCATCTCTTTCCGATAAGCACGTCCTTTAATCCTGAGGCTGTGACCTCTAGTCCTAGACTCTCCCACTAGTGGAAACATCCTCTCCACATCCACTCGATCCAGGCCTGTACCTCAATGAGGTACACCCCCCCCCCCCCCCCCCCAATCTTCTAAACTCCAGCGAGTACAGGCCCAGTGCTGATAAACGCTCATCATAAGTTAGAGTTTCTCCAGCATTTTTGTCTACCTTCGATTTTTCAAGCATCCGCAGTTCTTTGTTAATCATAGGTTAACCCACTCGTTCCTGGGATCATTCTTGTAAACCTCCTCTGGACCCTCTCCAGAGCCAGCACATCCTTCCTCAGATATGGTGCCCAAAAATGCTCACAAAACTCCAAATGCGGCCTGACCAGCGCCTTATAGAGCCTCAGCATTACATACCTGTTTTTGTATACAAGCCCTCTTGAAATAAATGCCAGCATTGAGTTTGCTTTCTTTACTACCGATTCAACTTGCAGATTAACCTTTTTGGGAATCCTGCACCAGCATTCCATTTGCACATCAGATTTCTGGATTATCTCCCCATTTTGAAAATAGTCTACGCCTTTACTCCGACTACCAAAATCCATGACTCTACCAAAATTTGTGATAGGACTGTGGGTCAATGGTTTAGCTCCGTGACTAACCTGATTTTCTCTTTTACTTTGACATTTTCTGCAGGAACGTGGCTGAAATCCCTGTTCATAGGATTATGAAAATTGAAGGCCTGCAACAGCAAAATGCAAAATAGAACCTGTTTTTCTTGTAAATAAAATGTAAAGCGATCAGTATTAAAGGACCCCTTATTGTGATGAGTTTAGTTTAGAGATACAGCACTGAAACCGGCCCAGGGGATCCGCGCCGGCCAGCGATGCCCGCACATTAACACTATCTTATCCAAGGACCCAAGCAGTCTTTCCAGGTGAGGCAGAGGTTCACTTGCACCTCCGCCAACCTCATCTATTGCATCCGCTGATCCAGATGTCAACTGCTCCACATCGGTGAGACCAAGCGCAGGCTTGGCGATCGCTTCACCCAACACCTCCGCTCAGTTCGCATTAACCAACCTGATCTCCCAGTGGCTCAGCACTTCAATTCCACTCACATTCCGAATCCGACCTCTCGGTCCTGGGCCTCCTCCATAGTCAGAGTGAGGCAAATTGGAGAGACAGCACCTCATATTTCGCTTGGGTAGTTTACACCCCAGCGGTATGAACAGTGACTTTTCCAATTTCAGGTAGTCCTTGCTTTCCCCCTCCTTCCCCTCCCCTTCCCAGCTCTCCCACAACCCACTGTCTCCGCCTCTTCCTTTCTTCTTCACGTCCCCCCCCGTCCCCACCCCACATCAGTCTGAAGAATGGTGTCGACCCGAAATGTCACCTATTCCTTCGCTCCATAGATGCTGCCTCACCCACTGAGTTTCCTCCAGCATTTTTGTCTACCTTCGATTTTTCCAGCATCTGCAGTTCTTTCTTAAACACTAACACTATCCCACACCTACAAGGGACAATTTGTTTTAACATTTATCAAGCCAATTAACCTAGAAACCTGTACGTCTTTGGAGTGTGGGAGGAAACCGAAGATCTCGGAGAAAACCCACGCAGGTCATGGGGAGAACGTACAAACTCCGTACAGACAGCACCCGTAGTCGGGATCCAACCCGTGGCTCCGGCGCTGCATTCGCTGTAAGGCAGCAACTCTACTGCTGCGCCTCCATGTCATAGAGAGATACAGCATGGAAACAGGCCCTTCAGCCCAACTTGCCCACAATGGCCAACATGTCTTACCTACACCAGTCCCACCAGCCTGCGTTTGGTCCATATCCCTCTAAACCTGTCCTCTCCATGCACCTGTCTAACTATTTCTTAAACGTTAGGATGGTGTTGGCCTCAACTACCTCCTGTGGCAGCTCGTTCCATACACCCACCACCCTTTGTGTGAAAAAGTTACCCCTCAGATTCCTATTGAATCTTTTCCCCTTCACCTTAAAGGGTTCTTCTTATCGAGTCCACACACAAGATTAGAAGTTGTTCAGCCAGACCTGAACACACTTCTCGACATCTGCATACAATGGTGTCTGTCTTGTCGCTTCTTGTGCGTGGTGGTGGAAAGATTGGTGGAAACAGGGCCGCGACGTGAGCGCTCTTTCCTTGACCCCCACCTGAAAGGGTTGGACAACGGGATTGAACTGCGATGGTGCTTAATAGGCCGAATGGCCTAATTCTGCCCTATCTCTTTGACTCTGAGGAATCTCTTCCTTGTCAGCGAGGCAGCATCTATGGAGCGAAAGAAATAGGCAACGTTTCGGGCCGAAACCTTTCTTCAGTCTGAAGAAGGGTTTTGGCCCGAAACGTTGCCTACTTCATTCGCTCCATACATGCTGCCTCACCTGCTGAGTTTCTCCAGCACTTTTGTCTCCTTTCGACTTTCCAGCATCTGCAGTTCCTTCTTGAACTTTTCCTTGTCGGTTCAGCCCCGTATTTTGGTACACAGTTTAATGTTGTGCTGGAAATACAAACATGCCGTTTATTAATAGCTTCCTTGCTATCTTATTTCAATGTACGCCTTTAATATTCATTGTTGGCTCCACATTCTTACGGCAAGATATGTGCGTGGATCACATTACACTGTGATTTATTTCCTCGTTGCTTCGGAAAGTCCCCGCAACTCCCCATCTCCAGGCAGCTTTTAAACAGAGGACAATAAAGACATAGGAGCAGAATTAGGCCATTTGGCCCATCGAGTTTGCACTGCTGTTCATAGAACATGGAACAGTACAGCATAGTAACAGGCCACAGTGTCTGTACCGAACATTATGCCAAGGCCAGTGGTAGAGTTGCTGCGTCCTTAAGGGCCTGTCGCACTTTCACGACCTCTGTCGAGTATGCCCTTGACTCATACTTGCAGCATGGTCCTCACGAGGTCGTAGGTAGGTCGTGATGCTAGTCGTAGGTGCTTGTGGCATCAAGTACATCGGGGCGTTTTTCTAGCCTGATGAAAAATGTCCACGAGTAAAAAAATGGTTGTGAAAGTGGGACGGGCCCTTTACAGTGCTAGAGAGCCGGGTCCAATCCTGACCTCTGGCACTGTCTGTACGGAGTTTGTACGTTCTCAAGTTCTCAAGTCAAGAGAGTTTATTGTCATGTGTCCCAGATAGAAGTTGGGATGTAATGTTAAAATTGTACAAGGCATTGGTGAGGCCAATTCTGGAGTATGGTGTACAATTTTGGTCGCCTAATTATAGGAAGGATGTCAACAAAATAGAGAGAGTACAGAGGAGATTTACTAGAATGTTGCCTGGGTTTCAGCAACTAAGTTACAGAGAAAGGTTGAACAAGTTAGGGCTTTATTCTTTGGAGCGCAGAAGGTTAAGGGGGGACTTGATAGAGGTATTTAAAATGATTAGAGGGACAGACAGAGTTGACGTGGATACGCTTTTCCCACAGAGAGTAGGGAAGATTCAAACAAGGGGACATGACTTGAGAATTAAGGGACTGAAGTTTAGGGGTAACATGAGGGGGAACTTCTTTACTCAGAGAGTGGTAGCTGTGTGGAATGAGCTTCCAGTGAAGGTGGTGGAGGCAGGTTCGTTTTTATCATTTAAAAATAAATTGGATAGTTATATGGATGGGAAAGGAATGGAGGGTTATGGTCTGAGCGCAGGTATATGGGACTAGCGGAGATTATGTGTTCGGCACGGACTAGAAGGGTCGAGATGGCCTGTTTCCGTGCTTGTAATTGTTATATGGTTATATGGTTATAGGACAATGAAATTCTTGCTTCGCTGCGGCACAACAGAGTATTGTAAGCATAAATACAGAACAGTTCAGTGTGTCTATATAGCATAGTAGCATAGACCATATATATACACACACATAAATAAACAGATACAGTGCAATATGCTGTTATAGTTCAGAGTTTGTTTGATGGCGTTTAATAGCCTGATGGCTGTGGGGAAGTAGCTATTCCTGAACCTGGATGTACCAGATTTCAGGCTCCTGTACCTTCTACCTGATGGCAGCGGAGAGATGAGTGTATGGCCAGGATGGTGTGGGTCCTTGATGATGTTGGCAGCCTTTTTGAGGCAGCGACTGAGATAGATCCCTTCGATGGTGGGGAGGTCAGAACAGATGATGGACTGGGCAGTGGTCACAACTTTCTGCATTATTTTTGCTCCTGGACGCTCAAGTTGCCAAACCAAGCCACGATGCAGCCACTCAGCATGCTCTCTACTGTGCACCTGTAGAAGTTCGAGAGAGTCCTCTTTGACATACCAAATCTCTGTAATATTCTCCCCGTATAACCTGTGTGAGTTTTCTCCGGGTGCTCACGTTTCCGCCCACACTCCAAAGACGTGCAGGTTTGTAAGTTAACTGGCTTTGTACAATCGTAAATTGTCCCGAGTGTGTGTAGGATAGTGTTAGTGTACGGGGATGGCTGGTTGACGCAGACTCGGTGGGCCAAAGGGCCTGGATCCGCGTTGTATCTCTAAGCTAAACTAGTATGTGACCAGGCGATCGCTGGTCGGCACGGACTCGGTGGACCGAAGGGCCTGTTTCCGCACTGTATCTCTAAACTAAACCTTTCAGCCTGCACATAATCCATATTCCTCCATTCCTTGCGTATCCAAGTGCGTGTTAGTTTCGATTTTAGTTTTGTTTAGTTTAGAGATGCAGTGCGGAAACCGACCCTTCGGCCCACCGAGTCCATGCCGACCAGCAATACCTGTACACTAGCACTATCCTACACACTAGAATAGGGAAGATTCAAACAAGAGGACATGACTTCAGAATTAAGGGACAGAAGTTTAGGGGTAACATGAGGGGGAACTTCTTTACTCAGAGAGTGGTAGCGGTGTGGAATGAGCTACCAGTGGAAATGGTGGCGGCAGGTTCGTTGGTATCATTTAAGAATAAATTGGATAGGCATATGGATGAGAAGGGAATGGAGGGTTATGGTATGAGTGCAGGCAGGTGGGACTAAGGGAAAAAAATTGTTCGGCGCGGACTTGTAGGGCCGAGATGGCCTGTTTCCGTGCTGTAATTGTTATATGGTTATATGGTTATAAACAATTTACAATCTTTACCAAAGCCAATTAACCTACAAACCTGTATATCTTTGGAGAGTGGGAGGAAACTGGAGCACCCGGAGAAAACCCACGCAGTCAAGGGGAGAACGTACAAACTCTGTACAGACAGACAATAGACAATAGGTGCAGCAGTAGGCCATTAAGCTCTTCGAGCCAGCACCGCCATTCAATGTGATCATGGCTGATCATTCCTGCCTTCTCCCCATATCCCCTGACTCCGCTATCTTTAAGAGCCCTATCTAGCTCTCTCTTGAAAGTGTCCAGAGAACCTGCCTCCACCGCTGAGGCAGAGAATTCCACACACTCACAAATCTCTCTGTCAAAAAATGTTTCCTCAACTCCGTTCTAAATGGCTAAGCCTTTATTCTTAAACGTGGCCCCTGGTTCTGGACTCCCCCGACATCGGGAACATGTTTCCTGCCTCTAGCATGTCCAAATCCTTAATAATCTTATATGTTTCAAAAAGATGCCCTCTCATCCTTCCAAATTCCAGAGTATACAAGCCCAGCCGCTCCATTCTTTCAACGAACGACAGTCCCGCCATCCCGGGAATTAACCTGGTGAACCTACGCTGCACTCCCTCAATAACAAGAATGTCCTTCCTCAAATTAGGGGACTAAAACTGCACACAATATTCACAATATACACAATATTCCAGCTGTGGTCTCACTAGGGCCCTGTACAACTTCAGAAGGACCTCCTTGCTCAACTCCTCTTGTTATGAACGCCAACAGACCAAAACTGCACACAATAGTCCAGGTGTGGTCTCACCAGGGCCCTGTACATCTGCAGAGGGACCTCCTTGCTCCTATACTCTACTCCTCTTGTTATGAAGGCCAACAGGCCTAAACTGCACATAATACTCCTGGCGTGGTCTCACCAGGGCCCTGTACAACTGCAGAAGGACCTCTTTGCACCACTCTTCTTGTTATGAGGGTCAACATGCCATTCGCTTTCTTCACCTGCATGCTTACATATTTCATAATCAGGATCGAACCCGGGTGTCTGGCGCTGTAAGGTTGCAACTCTACCGCTGCGCCACCGTGCCCACCCACTTTGTGCCGAATTGGAGAAGGGGAGCATACCATATGCATTCTTTACCACTCGTACCTACTGATGTTGCCACTTCCAGTCAGCTGCAGCAGAGTGATAAATGCTAGGTGGTAATATGACGCTCCGTGGGAAGGAAGTTGTGGTTTTGCTAACACAAAATATTGCTTCACATTGGGGGATTAAAAAAAAGTTCCCCAGCATAGACTGCTGGCAGAGGAGTAGTAACAAGATATGGAGGAAGAATTCAATAATGTACTGTTTCACCACCTTTGGAACTTCCAAAACGATCAACAAGAAAGTGAGGCAACGTGGAAACACGATTTCTCGAACCACTTCCTAAAGTACCCTGGGATGCAGACCATCAGGCCCTGGGGATTTATCAGCCTTCTGTCCCATCAGTCTACCCAACACTATTTCCTGCCTAATGTGAATTTCCTTCAGTTCCTGTCACCACAGATCCTCTGGCCACTATTATCTCAGGAAGATTGGTTTGTGTCCTCCTTAGTGAAGACGAATCCAAAGTACCTGTTCAACTCCTCTGCCATTTCCTTGTTCCCCATAATAAATTCACCTTTTTCGGTCTTCAAGGATCCAACTTTGGTCTTAACTAATTGTTTTCTCTTCACATACCTGAAGAAGCGTTTACTATCCTCCTTTATATTACTGGCTAGCTTACCTTCGTACTTCATCTTTTCCCCTCGTATTGTCTTTTTAGTTATTTTCTGTTGTTCTTTAAACATTACCCAATCCTCTTGCTTCCCGCTCATCTTTGCTACATTATACTGCTTCTCTTTTATTTTTATACTGTCCCTGATGTCCCTTGTCAGCCACGGTCGCCCCTTACTCCCTTGGAATCTTTCTTCCTACTAGGAATGAACTGATCCTGCACCTTCTGTATTATTCCTAGAAATGCCTGCCATTGTTGTTCCACTGTCATCCCTGCTAGGGTAATTTTCCAGTCAACTTTGATCAGCTCCTCCATCATGTCCCCTTTATTAGACTGTAACACTGACACCTCCGATCTACCCTTCTCCCTCTCCAATTGTAGATTAAACCTGACCATATTATGGTCACTACCTCCTAATGGCCCCTTATCTGAGGAAGGATGTGCTGGCTCTGGAGAAGGTCCAGAGAAGGTTTACAAGTACGATTCCAGGAATGACAAGCGTTTTGACAGCACTGGGCCTCTTCCTCTTCTTCTGTTCCAGCTGCTACGGTCAGGCAAGCGCCTCCACTGGCACGCTGCGAAAACAGAGAGGATGAGACAGAGTTTCTTACCACAGGCCATCAGGACTGTAAACTCTGATCACACCAGGGACTAATTTACTGTTGTGTCTTTCTGTTCTGTTGTTCTGCACAATCCCGCAGGCATTGCCACTTTCATTTCACTGCACATCTTGTATGTGTATGTGGCAAATAAAGTTGACTTGAGTCCACACACAAGATTAGAAGTTGTTCAGTCAGAGCTGAACACACTTCTCGGCATCTGCATACAATGGTGTCTGTCTTGTCACTTCTTGTGCGTGGTGGTGGAAAGATTGGTGGAAACAGGGCCGCGACGTGAACGCTCTTTCCTTGACCCCACTGAGTCTCTACCCGCTGGGGTTTAGAAGGATGCGGGGGAGACCTCATTGAAACATACAGAATAATGAAAGGCCTGGATAGAGAGAATGGATGTGGAGAGGATGTTTCCACTGGTGGGAGAGTCTAGGACCAGAGGTCACAGCCTCAGAATTAAAGGACGTTCTTTTAGGAAGATGATGAGGAGAAATTTGTTTAATCAGAGGGTGGTGAATCTGCAGAATTGTTTGCCACAGACGGCGGTGGAGGCCAAGTCAGTGGATATTTTTAAGGCAGAGATAGATGGATTCTTGATTAGTGCGGGTTATGGGGAGAAAGCAGGAGAATGGGGTTAGATTAGAGAGATACATCAGCCATGATTGATTGGCTGAGTAGACCTGATTTGTCCGAATGGCCTAATTCTACTCCTATTCCTTATGACCTTATGAGTGGGCCCCTTGGCTGAGGAAGAATGTGCTGGCTCTGGAGAGGGTCCAGAGGAGGTTTACAAGAACGATCCCAGAAATGATGGGTCGGGACCTTCCGTCAGCTTGGATATTTCAAATCAATTACTTCTAATCAGACAATTTCTGTTTTTCTCTCTCTTTTGACATTTTAGGTTTATTATTGTCACCTATACAGAGATACAGTAAAAAGTTTTATTTTGCATGCTTACCAACCAAATCGATTAATATTATACATAAATACAAACAGGCCAAACAGTAGGTTGAGTAAAGGGAAAGATACAGTGTACAGAGTATAATTGTCTGCATTGCAGCGTTAACAGATCCAGCGAGAGTCCAATGAGGTAGAGGAGAATCGGTCGTACAATTGCCGATGATGCCGAACATGCTGCTCCTTGCCTTCTGGCTGCATTTTTCACCCACCATCCTCATCTTTGGACACCCTGTATGCGTAGGGGAGAGGGTAGGGCTGAAGATGTCCTGGTTGGGTTGCTCCTGGGCCTGGTCTAGCTGGCCATCCGCGAGTCACGGCGCCAGGCGGTGGAGGGCTCTACCCGAGCCGGCTACATGCCCCTTTTCCGGGGTTGCGTCCATGCCCGGTGGGGTTAGAAAGGGAATACGCCCTGTCCACGGGCACCCTAGGGGAGTTCCGGGACCGCTGGGCTCCGCAAGGTAAGTAAGTAAGTTTTATTTATATAGCACGTTTTAAGTCAACTCGCATTGACACCAAAGTGCTTTACATGAAATAAATAATAAGTTTCCATACAAACCATAGAAAAAGGTTAAAAAAAAAGTTGTTGAATGCATCCTCAATAAGGATTGTAACATAGTTGTATAGTAGTTTATTATGGATACTTGTTTGTATTGTATTATGGTGTTGGGTTCTGGTTTGTTTTATTGTAGTGTAAATATTATTTTGTAATAATTGAAAATGTTTTGATTAAAAAAAAACATGCTGCAGATGAATTCTTCTCATTCTAATTTAGTTTTCTATCCAGCTGCAGCATTACAAACCGAGCTGTTCAGATTTTGGTCGAACGTTCGTCATTTGGGGTGGGGGATCGAGTTGAAAAAAACATCGGGTCATCATTCAGATCCTCTCAGTAAGTGGTCGACAGGAATCGACCACGTTGGCAGCCACGGAAATCGTTATCAAAAAATGCGGGGGACACAATTTCTTGGCAGCCACGCGCGCGCACACACGCGAGGCTTCGCCCGCGGGCCCTGTGGAAGGTAACATCGGGAGCTGCCCTGGTTGGTGACCCACTCCGAACTCTAGCAACAGCAGCTTTGTCCGCCCCGAATCATGGGGCTTGAATCTGCCGGAGGGGACTTCAACATCGGGAGCCTCGATCGTCTCGATGCAGCAGTTTGATTTTAAGCCGCGCGGGGCATTGAAAGGCCCCGAAAATGGGCCGATTCAGCCCTTAAAAAGCGTCTGATATAAAGTCCGAATTACAAAACATGGGGGGGGGGGGGGCGGGGTTGTCCCCCACCTCTCAAAGCATAGGGAGGGCGTGCTCTCCCCCCCGTCCCCACCAGGATTTCCGCCCATGCATGTTAGCACGTCAGTTTAAACATGAGGTCTTCAAGAGGCTGGTCGCTGGATTTTATTTGCCGTGCAAATGGGACGATTCGTTTTTAAACTTCTGACACATTTGCAGGGACGGGGCTCGGCAAAGATGTGATGTCTTCACAAAGTTGGGTATCTTCACGCGGCGCACGGACAACTGGGAAGTAAGGAAGAGACGGGATGATGCAGCCACAAACACAAGGCGGCAGCAGTCCAGTATTAGCTGCATAAACCTCAGCGTTACATTGCCCAGACTCCGTTTGGTAGATTCCTGTCTGTAAAGTGCGCTCTGGTTAACTGTTATGATACATTATCTTTGGAACCTACTTTTAGAACGAAGACTAGGAGGAATTTCTTTTGTCAGAGGGTGGTGAATCTGTGGAATTCTTTGCCACACATGGCTGTGTTTTATGTTAAATTCTATAGTGTTGTGTTTACCTTATTTGTGTGCTGCATGGTAACTCAAATTTCACTGCACCAATTGGTGTATGTGACAATAAATGTCCTTTATTCTTTGTCCTGTGGAGGTCAGGTCATTGGGTATTTTGAAGGCGGAGATTGA
The DNA here is from genome assembly GCF_010909765.2 of Amblyraja radiata. NCBI lineage: Eukaryota > Metazoa > Chordata > Chondrichthyes > Rajiformes > Rajidae > Amblyraja > Amblyraja radiata. Next base: position 2,248,752 of record NC_045995.1, read on the forward strand.
CAGATTCTTGATTTGTATGGGTGTCAGGGGTTAAGGGGAGAAGGCAGGAGAATGGGGTTGATAGGGAAAGTTAGATCAGCCGTGATTGAATGGCGGGGTAGACTTGATGAGCCGAATGGCCTAATTCTGCTCTACAGTTTAGTGATACAGCACAGAAGCAGGCCCTTCGGCCCATGCCAACCAGTGACACTAGCACCCTACACTAGCACTATTCTACACCCTCGGGACTATCCTCCTACACTAGCACTATTCTACACACTAGGGACAATTTTACCAAAGCTAAATAATCTACAAACCTGTAAGTTTTTGAAGTGTAGGAGGAAACCGGAGCACCCGGAGAAAACCCACGCGGTCACGGTGAGAACGTAGAAATTCCGTACAAACAGCACCCATAGACAGGATCGAACCCGGGTCTCTGGCGCTGTGAGGCAGAAACTCTACCGCTGGGCCACCATATCCTTGCTCCGCTGTCCCGCCCATATGTTCCTATAATTTATGAACTTTAACAGATACAATCTGACTGACTTCTAGTGATTTCACAATTTAAAAAATTTGACAATGCACAGATTTAATATTATTTCTCATACTTTCAAAAAGTGGGCAGTGGGCATGTGCTATGGACCTGCACGGGAAGGTAGAGGCTCCCACCTCAGCCTGGGAAGACAGTCCATCTACGAGAGGGAAAGCGCTGATTTAAAACCTCCACTGCCTTGTGGCCATATCCAGTCATGGATAAGGCTCCTGGTGTAAAGCTCAAGAAAATCTGGAGTCGGAGCCCCTGAGGCAGTTCGTCGTTGTCTACAACCTCCCTCTGGCAGCTCATGCGACGGCGCTGGTGCCAAACTGTAACGGCCCTGCATATCCTTTGGATCGATTAGCAACGTGGAGAGGGGGGGGGATGTGCTGCATGGGCAACAGCCTGTCCTCCATATGACAACGCCCAGGCTTGCATCCGACCACACATCACCTGCAAACTAGGATGCATCACCCATGGTCAGTCATGACCGAGAGGGGACCTATTACTAGACTTTCAACAGGTTTTGTTCTTCAAAAAATTTGGTCTTTCATGGGATAGAACCTTCAGCCTAACTTGTCCGTGCGAACCAAGATGCTCGTTCCATTTCCCTGGATTGGCCCAAATCCTTCTACACCTTCCCCGTTTATGTATCTGTCCAAATGTCTTTTAAATGCCTGACCCGCTGTTACTCCAGCACTTTGTGCCTTTTTTTGTGTGAACCAGTGTCTCAATTAGACAAACTCAGCGGGTGAGGCAGCATCTATGGAGCGAAGGAAAGAGTTGACATTTCGGGTCGAGACCCTTCTTCAGACTGATGTGGGGGTGGTGGGGGCGTGAAGAAAAAAGGAAGAGGCAGAGACAGTGGGTGTGATCCAATATCTGCAGTTCCTTGTTTCTCTCCTTTTAAATGTTGTTATTGTACTGCCTTGTCACTTTTCACTGGAGAAAGATAATAACATATTTCCACTTTGGTGGCAAGAACAATAAGGCAGATTATTATCTGAATGGTGTTCAAAAGGGAACTGCAGATGCTGGAATATCGAAGGTACACAAAATAAGTGGGCAGTTTTTTGATAGGCAATTTTGTGTATTATCTGAATGGTGTCAGGTTAGTAAAAGGGGGAGTACAACGAAACCTGGGTGTCCTTGTACATCAGTCCCTGAAAGTAAGCATGCAGCAGGCAGTGAAGAAAGCTAACGGCATATTGGCCTTCAGAGTTGAGTATAGGAGCAAAGAGTTCCTTCTGCAGTTGTACAGGGCCCTGGTGAGACCACACCTGGACTATTGTGTGCAGCTTTGGTCTCCTAATTTGAGGAAAGACATTCTTGCTATTGGGGGATTGCAGCGTAGGTTCACAAGGTTAATTCCCGGGATGGCGGGACAGTCATATGATGAAACAATGAAGCGACTGGGCTTGTAGTCACAGGAATTTAGAAGGATGAGAGGGTATTTTATAGAAACATATAAAATTATTAAGGGATCGGACACGCTAGATGTAGGAAACATGTTCCCGATGTTGGGGGACTGCACAACCAAGGGCCACAGATTAAGAATAAGTGGTAAGGCATTTAGAACTGAGATGAGGAAAAACGTTTTCACATAGAGTTGTGAATTTATTCAGAAGGCAGTGGAGGCCGATGCACTGGATGCGTTCAAAAGAGATTTAGATAGAGCTCTTAGGGCTAGCGGAATCAAGGGGTATGGGGAGAAGGCAGAAATGGGATATTGATTGTAGATGTTCAGCCATGATCACATTGAATGGTGGTGCTGGCTCGAAGAGCCGAATGGCCTACTTCTGCACCTATTGTCTGTGTATCCATATATCTCACACGTGAGTCTGAAGAAGGGTCTTGGCCCGAAATGTCATCTCTTCCTTTTCTCCAGAGATGCTGCCTGACCCGCTGAGTTACTCCAACATGTTGTGTCTATCTTCAGTTCATACCATATAACCATATAACCATATAACAATTACAGCACGGAAACAGGCCATCTCGACCCCTCTAGTCCGTGCCGAACACATAATCTCTCCTAGTCCCATATACCTGCGCTCAGACCATAACCCTCCATTCCTTTCCCATCCATATAACTATCCAATTTATTTTTAAATGATAAAAACGAACCTGCCTCCACCACCTTCACTGGAAGCTCATTCCACACAGCTACCACTCTCTGAGTAAAGAAGTTCCTCCTCATGTTACCCCTAAACTTCAGTCCCTTAATTCTCAAGTCATGTCCCCTTGTTTGAATCTTCCCTACTCTCAGTGGGAAAAGCTTTTCCACGTCAACTCTGTCTATCCCTCTCATCATTTTAAAAACCTCTATCAAGTACCCCCTTAACCTTCTGCGCTCCAAAGAATAAAGTCCTAACTTGTTCAACCTTTCTCTGTAACTTAGTTGCTGAAACCCAGGCAACATTCTACCACAAGCACTCCATATGCGGTTTCTCTGCCGATTTCTGCAGCTGATCTAAATCCCACTGTACAGTCTAACAGTGTTCCTCACTGTCTGCACCTCGTCCAATTTTCATAAGTGAAAGGAGCACAATTACGCTATTCAGCCTATCAAATCTAGTCCGCCACTCAGCCCATCAAGTCTAGTCCGCCATTCAATCATGGCTGATCTATTGTTTCCTCTCAATCCCATTCTCCTGCCTTCTCCCCGTAATATATATATATATATATATATATATATATTTCTATATTTATCTGAAGTCTCGACCCGAAGCGTCACCAATTCCTTCTCTTCAGAGATGCTGCCTGTTACTCCAGCATTTTGTGTCTACCTTCGATTTAAACCAGCATCTGCAGATCTTTCTTATACACACACACACACATATATGTGTATACACACATTGCATGCCCCATTCCTGTGCATTACCTTTCTATACTATGTAGAATGAAAGAATGAATAAATACTTCATTGTAACTTGATAAGTCACAGGTGTTGGGCGAAGCGATCGCCAAGCCTCCGCCTGGTCTCACCGATGTAGAACAGCTGACACCTAGAGCAGCGGATGCAATAGATGAGGTTGGAGGAGGTGTAGGCGAACCTCTGCCGCACCTGGAAAGACTGCTTAGGTTCTTGGATGGAGTCAAGGGGGGAGGTAAAGCGACAAGTGTAGCATTTCCTGCGGTTGCAAGGGGAAGTACCAGGGGAAGGGGTGGTTAGGGACGAATTGTCCCGGGAGTTACGGAGGGAGCTGTCTCTGCGGAAAGCCGAAAGGGGAGGAGATGGGAGTATCTGCAGTTCCTTCTTAAACAATAGATATGGTAGTCAGAACCTTTTTCCTAAGGTGTGCAAAGAGTCACCACATAAATGGTGCCGAAGTACAGTATACTTTCATCCATGCAAATTGTGGCATTAGCAAGCGACCAAGACAAGACTATAAAGGAAAACTTTTCCTAGACTGACGAGGACATGCAAAACTGTTCCTACCTTTCCATCTCATGATTCCTCCAGATACAGCAATCAGAATACCGACTAATCCAGCCATTATTCCAACCACATATCCATAGACTGGTACGTTTTGATTCTGGGGAACTGGAGAAAAAGAGCTAGAGTCAGAAGATGTTACAGTAAACGCAACTCTATCAGAAGGAATATTGTGGGAGAAGGGTCTCGACCCGAAACGTCACCCATTCCTTCTCTCCAGAGATGCTGCCTGTCGCGCTGAATTACTCAAGCATTTTGTGTCTATGTTCGCAACTCTATCCGACTTCAGTTAGGCCCCCGAGATGCCGGCCGTGGAAGTCGGTGGTGGGAATGGATCTGTTGGCCGGGCCGGGATTCCGGAGTCCCGGAAGGAGAGAGTGGGGGGGGGGGGGGGGGGGCAAACTCGACCTGCCGATCAGCCGTAGAAGTCCCGGTGAGGTCAAGATTGGCGTCTCACCCGACCTAGGCGCCAGGGGGACTTCTGGGGGGGGGGGGGGTTTCAAATGCATTATCCTTCTCAAAGCATGGGTTTTCTATGGGTGTTCAGGTTTCCTCCCGCACTCCAAAGATTAGCAGGTTTGTAGGATAATTGGCTTCCGTCAATTGCCCCAAGTGTTTAGGATAGAGCTAATATACGGGTACCGTGTGGTCGGCATGGCCTCGGTGGGCCGAAGGACCTGTATCCACGCTGTATCTAAACTAAACTGCCCCTTGTGTGCAGGGAGTAGATGCAAAAGTGGAATCACACAGTATCTTCCAACATCTGCAGTTCCTTCTTGAACATAACACAGGTGATTATTGGTTTGAGTGTGCTGAATCTTTCAATCGATCAAATCCATATGGCAGTTTGAATAGAAAGAGTTTGAACCGCATCTCAAACTGACAGCAGTCCATTCATACTTGAACTAAGTACAGTGGCAGCTGGTAGTGCTACTGCCTCTCAGAGTCGGAGATCCGGGTTCGACCCCGACTACTGGTACTGTCTGTGTGGAGTTTGCAAATTCTTTCTGTGACAATGTGGGTTTGTCTCCGAATACTCCGGTTTACTCCCACACACCAAAGACGTGTCGGGTTGCCAGTTAATTAGCTTTTGTAAATTGTCTCTGGTGTGTAGGACAGTGCTGGTGTGTAGGGCAATCGCTGGTCGGCGTGGACACATGCGGAGCCTGAGACCCAGGATCGATCCCGACAGCGAGTGCTGTCTGCGTGGAGCTTGTACGTTCTCCCCGTGACCGCTTGGGTTTCCTCTGAGTGCCCCGGTTTCCTCTCACATCCCAAAGAGGCGTGGGGCTTGTAGATTAATTGTCCCCCTGCAAATTGTGACCTAGTGTGTAGGTTGTGAAAATGGGACAACATAGAACTAGTGCGAGAGATAGACAAAGTGCTGGTGTAACTGAGTGGGACAGACCGCATCTCTGGAGACAAAGGATGGATGACGTTTCCGGTCGGGAAGAAGTACCCCGACCCAGAACCACCCATCCTTTTCCTCCAGAAATGCTACCTGATCTGCTGAGTTACCCCAGCATTTTGTACCTGTCCATGTTCCCCAGAGATGCTACCTGATCTGCTGAGTTACCCCAGCACTTTGTGTCTATCTTTGGTGTAAACCAGCATCTGCAGTTCTTTGTTTCTTCATTCTCTATATAACTAGTGTGAACGGGTGATCGATGGTCGGCGTGGACTCGGTGGACTGAAAGGTCTGTTTCCACGCTGTAACTCTAAACTAAATTTAGCTAAAGTTAAGTGGGCAGCACAGTGGCGCAGCGTAGACCTGCTGCATTACAGCGCCAGCGACCTGGGATCGATCCCGACTATTGGTGCTATCTGGTTGGAGTTTGTATGTTCTCCCTGTGACCGTGTGGGTTTTTTTCTGAGATCTTCGGTTTCCTTCCACACTTCAAAGACGTGGAGGTTTGTAGGTTAATTGGCCTGGTATAATTGTAAAATTGTCCCTAGTGTGTAGAATAGCGTTAAGTGTGCGAGGATCGCTGGTCGGCTCGGACTCGGGGCCAAAGGGTCTATTTTCGCACTGTATCTCTAAACTAAACTGATTCCAGGTTCAGGAACAGCAGTGAGTGTGAGTGTGTATGTGTGTGAGTGTGTGTGTGTATGTGTGAGTGTGAGTGTGTATGTGTGAGTGTGAGTGTGTATGTGTGAGTGTGAGTGTGTGTGTGTGTGTGTGTGTGTGAGTGCATGTATGTGTGTGAGTGTCTGTGTGCGAGTGTATGTGTGTGTGTGTGTGTGTGTATGTGTGTGTGTGAGTGTATGTGTGTGAGTGTATGTATGTGAGTGTGTGTGTGAGTATGTGTGTGTGTGTGTCTGTGTGTGTGTGTGTCTGTGTGCGAGTGTGTGTGCGTGTGAGTGTATGTGTGTGTGAGTGTGTGTGTGTGTGTGTGTGAGTGCTTGTGTGCGAGTGTGTGTGTGTGTGTGTGTGTGTGTGTGTGTGTGTGTGTGTGTGTGTGTGTGTGTGTGTGTGTGTGTGTGGGGTGGAGGGTGTGTGTTTGTGTGAGAGTCTGTGAGTGTGTGTGTGAGTCTGTGTGTGTATGTGGAGAGAGGTGGAATATTGCATTGGGGGACCAGCCCTCCTGTGTGAAGCTGGGACCCAACGGGTCCCACTTAGTCTAGTATATATATATGTGTGTGTGTGTGTGTGTGTGTGTGTGTGTGTACTTGTGAGTTGGTATATAGTGGTATATGCACACACTATATATATATATATATATATATTGTGGTATATGCTTAATTAATAATGTTTTATTATTAATGTTTAATGTTTTATGTGTCATTCCTAACTGTTACTGTATGTCATTGTCATGTGCGGGCGGAGCACGAAGGCAAATTCCTTGTATGTGAATACTTGGCCAATAAACGTATTCATTCATTCATTAGATCAGTGGTATATATACACACTGATCTATTTTTTCTCTATCGTTTATCATATTGTTTACAGTGTATTATGTTTACATATTCTGTTGTGCTGCAGCAAGTAAGACTTTCATTGTTCTATCTAGGACATATGACAATAAAACAGTCTTGACTTGAACTAAATCAACGGCCGATTATAATCCTTACCCCACACTGCAGTCAGGTTGTCAGGCACGCTTCTGTGTGTGATTTGGCAGGAATAGGTGTCACCGATTCTGCTGGGGTCAACACTAAGCTGTAGCCGCATCTGGAATGTCCCGTCAAAGTTGGGCAGAATGTTGCTCCTCAGCACCTCTTGGTCGATGTCTTTGCCGTTCCACAGCCAGGTGGTAGTGATGTCCCTCGGGTAAAATCCATCCACTCTGCAGGTCAGGACCAAGGGAAGTCCATGTGCATTTGGACGCCTTGAGGTTATCGTGATCGCAGGCTTCGCTGAAGTGGACAGGAAAAAACAGAGTGTAAACGTGCTAGACGGTGTCAGGAAAAGCAATGCCAGCATGATTTAAGGTATTGAAAATTGGTTTAGTTTAGTGATACAGGCCCTTCAGCCCACCGAGTCCGCACCGGCCAGCATTCCCCGCACATTAACACTAGTATTGCCCGTTTTATTTCCTTCTGCTGTCCTATGAAAGATTCCCAATCCTCTGGCTTCCGGCTACTCTTTGCTGTGTTATACATCTTTAGTTTTAGTTTTATTCTATCCCTAACTTCTCCTGTCAGCCACAGTTGCCTCCTATTCCCCTTCGAATCTTTCTTCCTTTTTGGAATGAAATGATCCTGCGTCTTCTGGATTATGCCCAGAAATTCCTGCCATTCCTGCTGGGATCCCTTTCCAGTCTATCTTGGCCAGCTCCTCTCTCATGCCTTTATAATCCCCTTTGTTCAGCTGCATCACTGCCACTTCCGATTTAACCTTCTCCTTCTCAAATTGCAGATTAAAACTAATCATATTATGATCACTACCTCCAAGCGGTTCCTTTACCTCGAGCTCTCTTATCAAATGTGGTTCATTGGACAACACTAAATCCAGAAGCCTTTTCTCTGGTCAGCTCCATTACAAGCTGCTCTAAGAATCCATCTCGGAGGCACTCTCTTTCTTGGGATACTGAACCAACCTGATTTTCACAGTCTACCTGCATATTGAAATTCCCCCATCACCACAGTGGCATTACCTTTGTTACATGCCAGTTTTAACTCCTGCTGCAACTTACACCCTACATCCGAGCTACTATTTGGGGTCTGTAGATAACACCAATACCTGCACTGATGTACAGCACTTTGGTCAACGCGAGTTGTTTTAAAATGTGCTATACAAATAAAATTGACTGACTGACGGACTCAACACACACTTGGGACAATGTTTTACATTTACACTAAGCCAATTAGTCTTTGCTTGTCTTTGGAGTGTAGGAGGAAACCGAAGATCTTCGAGAAATCCCAAGCAGGTCATGGGGAGAATGTGCATACTCCATGCAAACATGCACCCGTAGTCAGGCTTCATCCTGGGAGAAGGTGAAGCTGAGAGTAAGAGAGAGCGTCTTTGCAAGAAGCTGGATGAGAATAGGTTCAGTCCAGATATCACTTGAGAGGGCATCTCAAGGACTACTCCTCCCACCCTGCCTCTTGCAGAGACTCTACTCATCATCTCCGTTAGCCTCCGTACCAAACACGTTGTCCTCCAACATTTCCACCACCTTCATTCAGCGTGATGTGAAGCCATGCAAAACCGTATCTGTCTCAGCTCGGATGCCTTCTTTAACTATGTGCGAGATCAACGGCAAGCCACGAATGGTGCTGGCAACGTTTCTGATAACTCTCTCATTTTTGTTCAGCTCGTCGGCGTATGGCTCCGCCAGGGGGTGTTTGGCTACAAACTTGTTCAAGGAGTATTCGAAGCGGATGAACTCTTCGCCGTCGAATGCAAATCGCAGGACCGCCAGGGTGAAATCTTCCCCAGTGCTAGAAAAGCTCATTTGGCCCACGTGCATTCCTGGTGAGCGGAAAAATTAATAATCGATGTTACGCACTGCTGAGGTGAATGACACCCATTCACCACATGCCCTCTTCACCCCACCCTCTTCCCCCCTTACCTGCTGCCATCTTCATCCCCCAGCCTTAGATAGATTATTGAGGGAGTGCAGTGTAGGTTTAAAAGGTTAATTCCCGGGATGGCGGGACTGTCATATGCTGAGAGAATGGAGCAGCTGGCCTTGTACACTCTGGAGTTTAGAAGGATATGAGGGGATCTTATTGAAACATATAAGATTGTTAAGGGTTTCGACACGCTGGAGGCAGGAAACATGTTCCCAATGTTGGGAGTCCAGAACCAGGGGCCATAGTTTAAGAATAAGGAGCAAGCCATTTAGAACGGAGATGAGGAGTCACTTTTTCTCACAGAGTGATGAGTCTGTGGAATTCTCTGCCTCAGGCAGGTTCTCTGGATGCTTTCAAGAGAGAGCTAGATAGGGCTCTTAAAAATAGAAGAGTCAGGGGAGATGGGGAGAAGGCAGGAACGGGGTACTGATTTGGGATGATCAGCCATGATCACATTGAATGGTGGTGCTGGCTCGAAGGGTCAAATGGCCTACTCCTGTACCTATTGTCTATTGTCATCCATGCCCTCTTCACCCCCCTCCAACCTCTTCCTCTTCAAGTCAAGTCAACTTTGTCACATACACATACAAGATGTGCAGTGAAATGAAAGTGGCAATGCCTGTAATTTGTGCAAAAACAACAGAACAGAATAGAACAGAGCCAGTATTTACATTTTAGGGATTTTTTTTTTTTAAGACGCAATACAACAGTAAATTAGTCCCTGGTGAGATTGGAGTTTACAACCCTAATGGCCTGTGGGAAGAAACTCCGTCTCATCCTCTCTGTTTTCGCAGCGTGACAGCAGAGGCGCTTGCCTGACCGCAGCAGCTGGAATAGTTTGTTGCTGGGGTGGTATCTTGCTGGCTCTGGATCTACACCTCCTGGTGTATAGGTCCTGCAAGGGAGTTGAATGTAGTTCCCATGGTGCGTTCGGCCAAACGCACTACTCCCTGCAGAGCCTTCCTGTCCTGGGCAGAGCTGTTCCCAAACCCACACACCACCTCCCACCCTCTTCACCCACCCATAAGGAGCAAAATTAGGCCACTCAGCCCATCAGGTCTACTCCGCCATTCAATAATGGCTGATATATCTCTCCCTCTCAATCCCATTCGCCTGCCTTCTCCCCGTAAGCACATGACACCCGTGCTAATCAAGAACCTGTCAATCTCTGCCTAAAAATACCCAATGACTTGACCTCCACAGCTTTCTATGGCAATGAATTCCACAGATTCGCCACCATCTGGCCAAATAAATTCCTTTCTGAGGCTGTGCCCACTGGTCTTAGACTCTTCCACTATCGGAAACATCTTCCCCACATCTGCTCTTCCAGGCCTTCCACTATTCCATAAGCTTCAGTGAAGTCCCCCTCCTTAAGTTCTAAACTCAAGTGGGTACAGGCTCAGTACTGTCAAATCCAGACGACGTGCTGCTCTTCATCCTCTCCCACTGTCACTTAGTTTAGTTTAGAGATAGGGCATGGAAACAGGCCTTCGGCCCACTGGGTCTGCGCCGACCAGCGATACCCGCACATTAACACAATCCTACACACTGCAGTGTCAATTTTTACATTTACCATGCCTAACCTACATGTCTTTGGCGTGTGGGAGGAAACCAAAGATCTTGGAGAAAAGTTACGGGGAGAATGTACAAACTCCATACAGACAGCAGCCGTAGTCGGGATGGAACCCGGGTCTCGGGCGCTGCATTCGCTGGAAGGCAGTAACCCTTTTGCTCTGGTATTTTATTTAATTCACATGTTTAATCAATGATGTCTTATTATTGATGTTTAATGTTTTATGTATCATTCGTAACTGTCACTGGCTGTCATGTTGTTACTTGCGGACGGAGCACCAAGGCAAATTCCTTGTATTGAACACTTGGCCTATAAACGTTTTAATTAATTCATTCATTCAACTCTACCGCTGCGCCACTGTGACGGCCTCTGCACTCCTTACCTCCACCCCTACCCTATTCAGCCTCACCCCCCTCCCTCTTCAATTTTCACCCCATCATCTTCACCCCTTACCCCCAACCCTCTTCACTCCCATTCCCTCCCACATCACCCCCTTACCCCCTGTTCAATCCCACACTCTATTCACCCCTCATCCTCCACATCACCTTCCTCACCCTCCAGCAACATCCTCTTCACCCCCTCCCTCATCTTCCAGCCCCACCCCCTTCACCCCATTCTTTTCAACCTCACACCCTCTCAAACCTCCACTGCCACCCACTTCATCCCTACCCCCTCACCCTCCACCCCCTCCTCTTCTTCACTTCTCTCTCAACCTTCCCCTCTCTCAACCCTCCATCCGTCTCTCACTCAACCCTCCTCTCGCTCAACTCTCTCCTCCCTCAACCCTCTCTTCCCTCAACCCTCTTCCACCTCAACCCTCTTTCCCCTCAACCCTCCTCTCCCTCCACCCTCTTCTCCCTCCACCCCCTCAACCTTCTTCTCCCTCAACCATCCTCTCCCTCAACCATCCTCTCCCTCATCAATCCACCCACTCAACCCTCCACCCTCTTCTCCCTTAACCTTCCTCTCCCTCAATCCTCCTCTCCCTCAACCCTCTCCTCCCTCAACTCTCTCCTCCCTCAACCCTCCTCTCCCTCCACCCTCCTCTCCCTCAACCCTCTCCTCCCTCAACTCTAATCCCTCTCAATCCTCTTCTCCCTCCACCCCCTCACCCTCTTCTCCTTCAACCCTCTCCTCCCTCAACCCTCCTCTCCCTCAACCCTCCTCTCCCTCCACCCTCTTCTCTCTCCACCCCCTCAACCTTCTTCTCCCTCCACCCTCTACTCCCTCAACCGTCCTCTCCCTCATCAATCCACCCACTCAACCCTCCACCCTCTTCTCCCTCAACCTTCCTCTCCCTCAATCCTCGTCTCCCTCAACTCTCTCCTCCCTCAACTCTCTCCTCCCTCAACTCTCTCCTCCCTCCACCCTCTCCCTCAACCCCCTCCTCCCCTCAACTCTAATCCCTCTCAATCCTCTTCTCCCCCCACCCACTCAACCCTCCACCCTCTTCTCCCTCAACCTTCCTCTCCCTCAACCCCCCACCCCCTCAACCCTCTTCCCCCTCAACCCTCTTCCCCCTCAACCCTCTTCCCCCTCAACCCTACTCTTTCTCATCCCTCCCCTCCCTCCACCCTGTTCTCCCTCAACTCTCCTCTCCCTCAACCCTCCTCCCCTCAACCCTCCTCCCCTCCTCTCCCTCAACCCTCCACCATCCCGGATCTTCCCTCCCTCCCACGCCCGCATCTTGCCTCCTCACCCAGAGCCGCGGAGTCGAGCATGAAGAAGCGGAAGAGCAGCGAGAGGGCGGCTGCAGCAGCGACGCCACCGCCATTCCCCCGCGGCCATCGCCGCCGTCCATTGCCCCTCATTTTGGATGGAAGACCTCAACCGGGCCGCTGATTGGCCGAGCGGGGCTTTTTCACCTGGCAACAGCCCCTGGAGGTCGCTGATTGGCCGAGCGGGGGCTTTTTCACCTGGCAACAGCCCCGAGGGGTCGCTGATTGGCCGAGCGGTACCGGTTCTCCCTGGCAACTGCCGCCGGGGTTTGAACCGGCGGGCGGTTGGAGACGTGCGCCGCTTCCAACCGTCTTTCCCGCCTTCTTCCCTCTCGCCGGCTTCGCTCGACGCCCGGGTGCCAATGGCCGCCCCTCGCCGCCCCTCCGCACCTCACACACGACAGAAAATAAATGCAAATATCCCCGCCCCGTCCTGACACATTCCTTTAACAGAGCACAATGTGGGCGGTAAAGCTGCAAGCGTGCTCGCAACGCCAATGCCTTTTTTTTTTAATTGCTTAAATTATGAAGAGGAGGAGGGGCCATCTTGGTGAACGGCTGCTAGCCAGCAGCCGTCCGTTTTAATTCGTTTTTTTTAATAGTTTTTTTAATAGTTTTTAATAGTTTTTAGTGAGTCCTGTTTTTCGTTTGTTGGGGATATGGACTTTTTAATGTGGGGGGGTAGGTCTCAACTTTATTTCTAGGTCCCTACCTGGTCGGTGAGGCAGCTTCTTCTCCGGGCTGCCCGTCGATCCGTCCTCGTGGCCTACCTGCGGGCTTGGAGCGCCGTTTCCTGGCGGGAACCGCCCAGCACCTCGGCCTCGGCGGCGGCACAGCATCGGAGCGCTGGAGCGGAGCGGAGTGGAGCGGGCGATCCCTTGCCTGGGGCGACGCGCTGGAGCTCTGGCGAGCTGGACCGCCGAGAGCAACAACTCCGGGCTGCGGGTTTGCGGAGCGTAGAGGCGGCGCCGACTTCAACAACGGGAGCCTGGGAGCTCCAAACCGGCGCGGCCTTGTCGGCTTCGGCAGCCGCGGGCTCCAACCAGGAAGCGGCCGTTCCAAGTGGCCCAGCCGCCAAAAGGACTCTCCCGACGCCGGGGCAAGACCACCCGGTGAGAACGGCCAGGGACATCGGGCCTCCGTAGAGGCAATTGCGGTGGCCTCAATAGGCCTGACTTTGGGGTGAACATGGGGTGGGGACTGGACATTGTGCCTTCCTCCACAGTGCTATCCACTGTGGGGGGATGATTTTTTTTTTTTTTTTTTTTTTTTTGTCTATTTGTAGTCTTGTAGGTCTGTGTCCAAGATGGCTGCCGTGAAGAGAGAGTGGACGCTGGCGCGCTTTGGTTGCCGCTGCTCCCTCTTCACACTGTGTTTTTGATTTTCTGTTTTTGGATTGAATCCTGTTTTTAATTTGTGTCTCTGTGATGTCCTTATTGTTATATTCCGATTATATGTTTACTATGTAAGGTGTCCTTGAGATTTTGTATGAAAGGCGCCCATTAAATATAAAATTTATTATTATTATTATTATTATTATTATTAAATTCTTCTTTGCTCGCAACATTCAAAAGAATGCAATGCAGCACATTCAATAATTGCAAGGAACTACAGATTGATAGCAAAGGTAGACACAAAATGCTGGAGTAACTCAACAGGTCAGGCAACATTTCTAGAGGCAATCTGTAGAAATGCTGCCTGACCTGCAGAGTAACTCCAACATTTTATGTATAGGGGGTTGCACGTAAGGTAATCGGGTCAAAGGGCGTGACGAATGGGGCAGCTCAACACGTACATTCTTGCCTGTTATAAAACGCCGAAATGGTAATTTTTTGCGCTGTAAATAATTGTGGGTGTTGTCATTGAACGCGGGAAGGTATAAGGTTTAAACTTGTGTTATCTTATGGTAGCAATGTTACAAAATTTTGAGATTTTAAAAATCAAGTCTGTAATTTATCCCATCAGATAAAGCATAAAAATAAGTTTAATTTGACACCTAATTCACTTTCATATCTCAAGTATTTAAAATGTTATGGCCATTTTCATACTCGGAAATGAGCATCTTGTTCCCTATTGATTTTCTATGGACATAACAAAAAAGTTGTGATCGTGAACAGTCAAAAGCCCATAACTTTCTTAAAAATTAAGAGAACTGAATGAAATTTTCAGTTATCATAGATTGAAGCATTCTGAAACAAATATAAAATAATCTTACTTGGATGACCTGAAATTAAAGCATATAATTAGTTAGTTACCTAATTGTAGCTAATTTCAGACTTCAATTACTAGATCTAAACATCTATCCATTTCTTAATAAATGATTAACATTTTAAATAGCCTAAATGTCCAAATAATATTCACAAATAATTCACAATAAAACATGATTTTTAAATCTCATTTACATTAATTTATAGGCCAAATGGAAGGAATTCAGTGTTCAATTGCTGTAAATAAATGCCCATTTAAATCAGCTTTCTAGTGGGTCCCTGTGGAACGCGCTGGTTTAGATCGTTCACATTGCGGTAGATTTGTGCCCCAAATGCCCAGAAAAATACTGCGCGATATAATGGGCCCAAAATGAGCTTCTCGCAATATTAAACTTTGTATAAAGGGATCTTTAGAAGCCCTTTTTAATGTAAAAATATACAACCTACCTTCAGCTGTCTGCTTTATAAGACCCTGCGGTTGCTGGCGGTCGCGGGTTTAGAGATTGATTTTTAAACTACTATAACTATTATTCAAGGCCTTTAAACCTAATAATAGCTTTTGCGACGGGGTCTTCCAGCGATTTTTCGTTAATAATTAACTAGGCTGAACATCTTCGATTTGAACAGCCTAGAGAAAATCGCGTTTTAAACCCGCCCCCTCTAAACGGCGCCAAAATCGCGCACACCCGCAGCGGCAGATTTTCAAAGACGCTTCAGGTAGGCTTTGCAACATACCTACTTATGGTGTAGCGTCTTTTACAATCCGCGACTAATAGCCGCATTCATTGTCGTATCCAGACAGCACCATCTCGATAAGCCTTCGCTATCTCAAGCGAACTCAAACTCTGAGCAATTTGATTGCAATATTGTGGGGTTATTTTTTTGGGTGAGTTTGAGTGCTCTGAACCAAATGCTCTAGAATCTTTGCTCTGAACCCGAGCACCAAGGTTTAAGCGGCCGAAGGAGCGCATCCCTCGGGGCAGCCACCCGGGCCTACTGCCGCCCTATGCACCGTGGGCCGCACTGTCACTGGCTGTGGGTCGGCAGCGCCCACACACGGGGACGGAGCGGGGCCGGGTGGAGCGGGGCCACAGGGGCCGTGGCTCCGGGCAATGTCAGCTGCAGCAGAGCTGGCGACGGTCTGCTCCCTAATTACATTGTAATTGTAATAATTACACTCGGGCGACATCATATTTAATCCAGTCTTTTAATATTGGCATGCATTGCACTTGTCCATGCCGACCAAGATGTCCCACCTACCCATATCCCTCTGGGGGAGTGGTGGAATCTACTTTGGGGAACGGGTTGCGTTGGGGTCTCCGGTCTGACAGGACCCAACGGGTCCCACTTGGTCTAGATTCCTCTAAACCTTTCATATCAATGTACATGTTTAAATGCCTTATTTAAATATCGTTGTAGTCCCTGCTATAACCCTCCTCTGGCAGCTGGTTCCATGCACACACCACCCATTATCCATTTCCCTTGCACTTTATGTGCAATGTGACAAATAACCCGTATTTTATTGTTTTGTACCCTCTGTGTGGAAAAAAGTTGCCCCTCGGGTTCCTATTATATCTTGCCTTTCTCACTTTAACCCTGTCCTCTTGATTTCGGACGTAGTGAGGCTGAGAGGTAGAGAGAGGGGGAGGGAGGATGAGCAGATGGAGGTTGAGAGTGGAGGGAGCGAGATAAAGAGAGGGGAGGGAGGGTGAGGGGATGGAGGGAGGATGAGAAAGGATGGAGGGAGGGTGAGAAAGGATGGAAGGAGGGTGAAAGTGAAGGTATGATGCGAGGGATAGTGATAGGATGGAGGGAGAGTGAGAGGGGAAGGAGGGGAGGGAGGAGAGAGAGTGACGGGATGGAGGAAAGGTGGGAGGGTTGGAGGATGAGAGGAAAAGGGGAAGAAGGGTGAGAGGGAAGGTATGATGGAGGGTGAGTAGGGGATGGAGGATGAGAAGGAGAGACGGAGGGTGAGGGGAGTGATGGAGGGTCAGAAGGGACGAAGGGATGGTCAGAGGTGAGGGCTTGGAGGGTGAGAAGGAGAGGGGAAGGAGAGAAGGAGGATGAGAGGAGCGGCAGGGTGAGGGGCAATGGAGGGAGAGGGAGGGAGGGTGAGAAGGAGAGGGGAAAGAGGGTGAGAATAGAGGGAGAGGGTGGAAGGATCGAGAGACAGAGGGGAGAGGGATGGAGGATGAAAGGGTAGTAGGGGTGAGGGGGTGATGGAGGGTTAGAGGGGAGGGTGATGGTGAGAGGGGGGGGGGGGTGAGAACGTGTTTCCCGCCAAAACCTATTGCCAACCCATGGACGTCGTTGTCGATGCGCTCCCTCACTCCCCAGGGCGGGACGAGGCGCTCCCTCACTCACTCACTCCCCCGGGCGGGACGTGGCGCTCCCTCACTCACTCCCTCCCTCACTCCCCAGGGCGGGATGAGGGGCTCCCTCACTCCCCAGGGCGGGACGAGGCGCTCCCTCACTCACTCCCTCCCTCACTCCCCAGGGCGGGACGAGGCGCTTCCTCACTCACTCCCCAGGGCGGGACGAGGCGCTCCCTCACCCCCCTGGGCGGGACGAGGCGCTCGCTCACTCCCCCCCTCACTCTCCTGGGCGGGACGAGGCGCTCCCTCACTCCCCTGGGCGGGACGTGGCGCTCCTTCACTCCCCTGGGCGGGACGTGGCGCTCCCTCACTCCCTCCCTCCCCTAGGCGGGACGTGGCGCTCCCTCCTCACTCCCCAGGACGGGACGTGGCGCTCCCTCACTCCCCAGGGCGGGACGTGGCGCTCCCTCCTCACTCCCCAGGACGGGACGTGGCGCTCCCTCACTGCCCTGGGCGGGACGAGGCGCTCCCTCACTCCCCATGGCGGGACGAGGCGCTCCCTCACTCCCCATGGCGGGACGTGGCGCTCCTTCACTCCCCTGGGCTGGACGAGGCGCTCCCTCACTCCCCATGGCGGGACGTGGCGCTCCTTCACTCCCCTAGGCGGGACGTGGCGCTCCCTCCTCACTCCCCAGGACGGGACGTGGCGCTCCCTCACTCCCCATGGCGGGACGTGGCGCTCCCTCCTCACTCCCCTGGGCGGGACGTGGCGCTCCCTCCTCACTCCCCAGGCCGGGACGTGGCGCTCCCTCACTCCCGTGGGCGGGACGTGGCGCTCCCTCACTCCCTCCCTCCCCTGGGCGGGACGTGGCGCTCCCTCCTCACTCCCCTGGGCGGGACGTGGCGCTCCTTCACTCCCCTGGGCGGGACGTGGCGCTCCCTCACTCCCTCCCTCCCCTGGGCGGGACGTGGCGCTCCCTCCTCACTCCCCAGGACGGGACGTGGCGCTCCCTCACTCCCCAGGCCGGGACGTGGCGTTCCCTCCTCACTCCCCTGGGCGGGACGAGGCGCTCCCTCACTCCCTCACTCCCCTGGGCGGGACGTGGCGCTCCCTCCTCACTCCCCAGGGCGGGACGTGGCGCTCCCTCCTCACTCCCCAGGGCGGGACGAGGCGCTCCCTCACTCCCCAGGACGGGACGTGGCGCTCCCTCACTCCCTCCTCACTCCCCAGGGCGGGACGTGGCGCTCCCCCCTCACTCCCCAGGGCTGGACGTGGCGTTCCCTTCTCACTCCCCAGGGCGGGACGTGGCGTTCCCTCCTCACTCCCCAGGACGGGACGTGGCGCTCCCTCACTCCCTCCTCACTCCCCAGGGCTGGACGTGGCGTTCCCTCCTCACTCCCCAGGGCTGGGCGTGGCGTTCCCTCCTCACTCCCCAGGGCGGGACGTGGCGCTCCCTCCTCACTCCCCAGGGCGGGACGAGGCGCTCCCTCACTCCCTCACTCCCCCGGGCGGGTTTCAAAAGAAAGAGAAGTGAAACCGTGAGAGTGGAGTTGGAGGCGGGGACGATGGCGACGAAACTTCTCCTCTCCCCCACCTCCCCACCCCCTCTCCTCCTCTCCTCCTTCACTTCTTCTCCTCTCCTCCTCCTCTCCTCCTCCTCCTTCACTTTCGCATTCAGCCCGGAGCCATGATGTTCCATAGTCCTCCCTCGTCGTCCTCTTTCCCCATCTCCCTCCTCTCCCTCCTCCTGTTGCTGCTCCAGCCCGTCCGCAGTTTGGCGCCAGGTGAGTTTTAAAGACTTTAAAGTTGCCGTCGTGTTATGTTTGCTGCATTTTGTGTATGTGTGTGTGTATATGTATGTATGTGTGTGTGTATATACGTATGTATATGTGTGTGTATATACGTGTGTGTATATATGTGTGTGTGTGTGTGTATATACGTTGGGACGACAGATGGCTCAATGGGCTAAGTGTTCGGCTGGCGACCGGAAGGTGGCCGGTTCGAATCCCGCTTGGAGTGCATACTGTCGTTGTGTCCTTGGGCAAGACACTTCATCCACCTTTGCCTGTGTGTGAATGTGTGTGAGTGATTGGTGGTGGTCGGAGGGGCCGTAGGCGCAGAATGGCAGCCACGCTTCCGTCAGTCTGCCCCAGGGCAGCTGTGGCTACAGAAGTAGCTTACCACCACCGAGTGTGACTGAGGTGTGAATGAATAATGCGATGTAAAGCGCCTTGAGTGGCGCTATATAAATCCCATCCATCATTATTATTATTATTATACGTGTGTGTGTATATACGTGTGTATATATACGTATGTGTGTGTGTATATACGTGTGTATATATATGTGTGTGTATATACGTGTGTATATATATGTGTGTGTATTTACGTGTGTAAATATACGTGTGTGTATATACGTGTATATATACGTGTGTGTGTATATATATAGTGTGTGAATATATTTATTTATGTGTGTGTATATATATAGTGTGTGAATATATGTATATATGTGTGTGTGTATATATGTATGTGTATGTATGTGTGTATATATGCCTATGTGTATATGCGTGTGTATGTATATATGTGTGTGTGTGTGTGTACATATGTATGGAGCGAAACGGTCGCTGAGCCTGCGCTTGGTCTCGCCGATGTAGAGAAATCTCTGGAGAGAAGGAATGGGTGACGTTTCGGGTTGAGTCCTTCAATGCTTTTTTTCTCCCGATTCTCTGCCCTTTCCCCTTTCAGATGAAGCAACGTTGGCGCTCACCATTTTCGCCACAGATGACCCCAGCCTACCAGAGGGAGTGTTGGAGGTTAAGACAGAAGACAGGAGCATTGTTTACTATGACACCACACTATCAAAAGCTCAGGTCCGTCTGAGCAACTTGGAGCCAATGCATGTAGCTGTTGAAGAAATGATGGAATGTTACATGGACAATACGTTGGCATTCGTCCACAGCCTGCAAAAGCAAGTTATGGTATTAACCAACAATTATCTTCCCTCAAATGGTGAGTCTGAGTGGGAAACTGACTGAATTAGCTTACTCAAATTAGGCAATAGACAATAGGTGCAGGAGTAGGCCATTCGGCCCTTCGAGCCAGCACTGCCATTCAATGTGATCATGGCTGATCATCCTCAATCAGTACCCAGTTCCTGTCTTCTTCCCATATCCCCTATAAGAGCCCTATTTAACTCTCTCTTGAAAGCATCCAGAGAACCGGCCTCCACTGCCTCCTGAGACAGGGAATTCCACAGACTCACAACTCTCTGGCTGAAAATGTTTTTCCTCATCTCTATTCAAATGGCCTACCCCTTATTCTTAAAGGGTGACCCCCGGTTCTGGACTGCCCCATTGGAAACATTGGGAACATGTTTCCTGCCTCTGGCGTGTCCAAATCCTTAATAATCTTATATGTTTCAATAAGATCTCCTTTCAACCTTCTAAACTCCAGAGTGTACAAGCCCAGCTGCTCCATTCTCTCAGCATATGACAGTCCCGCCATCCCGGGAATTAACTTTGTAAACCTACGCTGCACTCCCTCACAAGCATGAATGTCCTTCCTCAAATTTGGAGACCAAAACTGCACACAATATTCCAGGAAAGGAGATGAGGAAAAACTTTTTCACACAAAGGGTTGTGAATCTGTGGAATCCTCTGCTTCAGAAGGCAGTGGAGGCCAATTCTCTGGATGCTTCCAAGGTAGAGCTCTTAAAGATAGCGGAGTCAGGGGATATAGGGAGGAGGCAGGAATGGGGTACTGTTTGTGGATGATCAGCCAAGAAACAGTGAATGGCGATGCTAGCTCAAAAGGCCGAATGGCCTACTCCTCCACCTATTGTGTATTGTGGATGATCAGCCATGACCACAGTGAATCGCAGAATAAAGGGTCTACCATTTAGGACATTTAGGACTGAGATGAGGTAAAACAGAGAGCGGTGGAGGCCAATTCACTGGATGTATTCAAGAGAGAGTTAGATTTAACTCTTAGGGCTAATGGAATCAAGGGATATGGGGAGAAAGCAGGAAAGCAGAAAGCAGAAAGCAGAAAGCAGGAATCTTAAGGGGTTGGACAGGCTAGATGCAGGAAGATTGCTCCCGATGTTGGGGAAGTCCAGGACAAGGGGTCACAGCTTAAGGATAAGGGGGAAATCCTTTAAAACCGAGATGAGAAGAACTTTTTTCACACAGAGAGTGGTGAATCTCTGGAACTCCCTGCCACAAAGGGTAGTCGAGGCCAGTTCATTGGCTATATTTAAGAGGGAGTTAGATGTGGCCCTTGTGGCTAAGGGGATCAGAGGGTATGGAGAGAAGGCAGGTACGGGATACTGAGTTGGATGATCAGCCATGATCATATTGAATGGCGGTGCAGGCTCGAAGGGCCGAATGGCCTTCTCCTGCACCTAATTTCTATGTTTCTATGTTTCTATGAATGGGGTACTAATTGTGGATGATCAGCCATGATCACAGTGAATGGCGGTGCTGGCTCGAAGGGCCGAATGGCCTACTCCTCCACATATTGCCTATTGTGGATGATCAGCCATGATAGAAACATAGAAACATAGAAATTAGGTGCAGGAGTAGG
Source organism: Amblyraja radiata (assembly GCF_010909765.2). Lineage (NCBI taxonomy): Eukaryota > Metazoa > Chordata > Chondrichthyes > Rajiformes > Rajidae > Amblyraja > Amblyraja radiata. The sequence continues at coordinate 2,270,116 of NC_045995.1, forward strand.
CCATTCGGCCCTTCGAGCCTGCACCGCCATTCAATATGATCATGGCTGATCATCCAACTCAGTATCCCGTACCTGCCTTCTCTCCATTCCTCTGATCTCCTTAGCCACAAGGGCCACATGATCACAGTGAATCACAGAATAAAGGGTCGGCAATTCAAGTGCCTACTCTTGCACCTATTGTCTATTGTGGATGATCAGCCATGACCATAGTGGATGGCGGTGCTGGCTTGAAGGGCCGATAGCCTACTCCTGCACCTATTGTCGATTGTGACAATACTAAATGAAGTGACGTCAATATTTTTTCATTTGCTCTCTTAGAAATTGGTGAGGCGCTTCTGTACTCAGAGAAACCTGATGTCCTAGGCGAGGAAAATACTCTGATCTGTTTTATCAGCGGCTTTTACCCTCCGGCGCTTGAAGTGACGTTGCAGAAAAACGGCAAGCCGATCGGTGGTGAAGTTAACTCCTCCCACCTCTCTTTCAGTGAAGACTGGTGGTTTTACAAGCTCCAGTACATACACATCCAGCCCACTGAGGGTGACATATACTCTTGTAAAGTCGTCCACAATATCAGCAAAGAGGAGAAAGTAACATACTGGGGTAAGAGATATTAAAATACTCGGGTAAATTATTGAAGGCGGATCACTGAACTCACCCTCCCCCCAGTAGCATCATTTGAATTCCTCGCCTTCAAAGCCCTTTCCTCCATGACAGTCATCCTCATTTACCGGCTACCTAAACCAAACCCCTCCTTCCTATCTGACTTCACTGAACTCCTCACACTTGCCTCATCCCTCTCCCCACGTCTGCTGCTACTTGGTGACTTAAATATTCACATGGACTCCCCCACCTGCAAGCTCGCATCTGGATTCGCCTTTTTACTTGACAACTTCTCTCTCATTCAGCACGTCACCTTTCCCAGCCATGACAAAGGTCGCATCCTTGACCTGGTCTGCTCCACAAATCAACCGGTACTCGACCTCCATCCATGCCTCTTCCCCCTCTCTGATAATAAGCTTATACGGTTCACCATCCCTTCTCCGACACCTCGCCCCCGCTTCCTCTGAGAAATCACCTTCCGTAATCTAAAATCCATTGATCCCCACCATCTCTCTGACCTGCTCTCCACCACTCTCCCCCTGAACTCAACCCATATCTCACCTGATGATCTCACAAACCATCTCAACTCCACCTTGTCTACCTCCCTTAACACTATGGCCCCCCTCAAAACAAGAACCGTAACTTTCAACACATCTTCACCCTGGTACACACCTGCACTTCGTAAACTGAAACAGACTGGTCGCCGACTTGAACGACTCACAAAGAAATCATCTCTCACAGTCCACCTTGAAGCTTACAAACACCAGCTCACTGACTACAAAGATACCCTCATTGCTGCAAAATCTGCCTACCTCTCCTCCATATTCACCTACCCCTGCCTAAACCACAGAACCCTCTTCTCCACAGTGGGCAACCTCCTCAAGCCTCGAGCCAACACTCTCCCTACCTCTACTCCGGAACTCTGCAACTCATTCCTCCACTTTTTCGCTGATAAAATCAGCACCATCTATCAATCTTTATTCCCTGTACCCGACTCCCCAGCATCTACTCCACCACCTACCAAGGCCCATCCTTTCAACACCTCCACTGACCTCCTTACCCCTCCTCCACACTGCTTCCTCTCCCAGTTTGACCTGGTCACCCCTACTGAAATCTCCAAACTCATCAGCTCTTCCAAACCCACTACCTGCTCCCTCGATCCTCTCCCCACTCCCCTGCTGAAGTCCTCCCTCCCCGTTCTCTGCCCCTACGTCACTAATCTCTTCAGCTCCTCATTGTCCCAAGGAATTGTCCCCTCCGCTTTCAAAACTGCTGCCGTCACACCAATCTTAAAGAAACCTGGTCTTGATCCCTCCTCTCTCATTAATTACCGCCCAATCTCAAACCTCCCCTTTCTTTCAAATACCCTGGAGCGTATTGTTGCGTCGCAACTTCATTCCCACCTCCTTGCGTATAACCTACTTGAACCCCTCCAATCTGGCTTTCGCCCCCTCCATAGCACAGAAACTGCTCTCCTCAAAGTCCTCAATGACCTCCTCACCTCTGCTGACACTGGTTCCCTCAACATCCTCATCCTCCTCGACCTGAGCGCAGCCTTCGATACAGTGAACCATAACATCCTGCTCACCAGACTCAAAGACCTCGGCATTGAAGGCTCTGCACTCAACTGGCTCCGTTCCTACCTTTCCAACAGATCCCACTTCATCACTCTCCACAACCACACCTCTGCTACAGCCACAGTCACTCAAGGCGTTCCCCAAGGCTCCGTACTCGGCCCCCTCCTCTTCATCATCTACATCCTCCCCTTTGGTCAGATACTCCGCCACTTCAACCTGGACTTCCACTGTTACGCCGATGACACCCAGATCTCCCTCGGCACCAAATCCCCCCACAACTCCCCCCCCCCACACCCCCCCCCCCCCCCCCCTCCCATATCAACTCCTGTTTGTCAGCTATAAAAACCTGGATGCAACATAACTTCCTCAAATTCAACAGCGATAAAACAGAATTCCTCCACATAGGCTCCAAAGCCACACTCAGCAAAATCAATAACCCCACTCTCACCATCGACGGCACCACTGCCTCCCCATCTCCCCAGGCCCGCAACCTTGGCGTGATCTTTGATTCCACCCTCTCCCTTGAGCCTCACATCCGCCATGTCATTAAAACCTCCTTCTTTCATCTCTGCAACATCGCCAAACTCAGACCCTCTCTCACACCTCCCGCTGCTGAAAGATTCATCCATGCCTTCATCTCCTCCCGACTGGACTATTGCAACTCACTTCTCCTTGGCATCAGCTCCACCTACATCAACCGTCTCCAACTGGTCCAGAACGCAGCCGCCTGACGCATCACCCACATCAAATCCTGGCATCACATCACTCCAGTCCTCAAACAACTTCACTGGCTTCCCACCGGATCACCTACAAAATACTGGTCCTCACCTACAAAGACGTCCTCCATCTGGCCCCCCCGTATCTCACTGACCTCCTCTCCCTCTACCAACCCTCACGGTCCCTCAGATCCACATCAGCCGGTCTCCTCTCCATCCACAAATCCAACCTCTGCAGTTTTGGGGACAGAGCCTTCTCCAGGGCAGCTCCCAGGCTCTGGAACACCCTCCCCCAACTGATCCGCAATTCCGTGTCCCGCACCATCTTCCAGTCCCGCCTCAAGACCCATCTCTTCACCTCTGCCTATCCTTAACCCCACGTCCCCCTCCCTTTTCATCTGTGCATTAATTGCCTCATATTGTGTTTTTAATTGAATTCATGTATTTACTTTGTGCACTAGTCATGTCTCTACTATTTATTTCATTCCCCTTACATGTTTTTCCTCTACCTGCTAAATTTTTGTAATGTGTCCTTGAGACTCTTGAAAGGCGCCCATAAATAAAATTTATTATTATTATTATTATGGTGATGCAGCGGTATAGTCGCTGCCTTAAGGGGCTGTCCCACTTCGGCGACCTAATTGGTGAGTTTAGGAGAGTTTGGAAAAGATTACACGTTGAAGACCTCCTTCGACAATGTAGAAGACCTCCTTCGACCTCCTTCAAATATAAATAAATTAAATTAAATTTCTTTATTTATATAGCACATTTTTAGTCAACTTGCATTGACCCCAAAGTGCTTCACATAATTCATCCACACACACAGGCAAAGGTGGGTGAAGTGTCTTGCCCAAGGACACACACAGGCAAAGGTGGGTGAAGTGTCTTGCCCAAGGACACAACGACAGTATGCACTCCAAGCGGGATTCGAACCAGCTACCTTCCGGATGCCACCGAACACTTAGCCCATTGCGCCATCTGTCGTCCCGATGTTGATGTTGAAGACTAGCTTCGACTAGCTACCACAAACCTCCGGAAAATTGGACACCTGAGTGGAGAGTGAAGATAACCTCCTATCTCCTTCGACCTCCCTTCGACTATGATGAAGACTGTCTACGATTACCTTCGACTGCAGTCGATTACCTACGAATGACATGACGACCTACTACAACTAAACCCATGAGTAAAAAAAGTATCAATTTTTTCCATGATGACCTTTTTTTACTCTCGGGCATTTTTCAACGTGTTGAAAAATATGCCGTGACCTAGCTGAGGCCGCGAGTACGCGGGGACTACTCTCGAGCATGAAGGAGAGGTACAAAGATCTCCTACGACCTTGTGTTGACCATGCTGCGAGTATGAGTCGAGGGCAAACTCGCCAGAACTCCCGGATCAGGTCGCCCAAGTGGGACAGCCCCATTACAGCGAATAACATTTTCACATAAAAGGATGGTGGGTGTACGGAACGAGCTGCCAAAGGAGGTAGTTAAGGCTGGGACTATCCCAACGTTTAAGAAACAGTTAGACAGGTACATGGATAGGACAGGTTTGGAGGGATATGGACCAAACGCAGGCTGGTGGGACTAGTGTAGCTGGGACATGTTGGCCGGTGTGGGCAAGTTGGGCTGAAGGGCCTGTTTCCACACTGTATCTCTTTATGACACGGTGGCACAGCGATAGAGTTGCTGCCTTTCAGCGAATGCAGCGCCGGAGACCCGGGTTTCATCCTGACCACGGATGCTGTCTGCACGGAGTTTGCACATTCACTGCGTGACCTGCGTGTCGGGATCTTCAGATTACTCCCACACGGCAAAGACGTACAGGCTTGTAGGTTAATTGGCTTAGTAAATGTAAAAATTGTCCCTAGTGGGTGTAGGATAGTGTTAATTTGCGGGGATCGCTAAGTCAGCGCGGACCCGGTGGGCTGAAAGGCCTGTTTCCGCGCTGTATCTCTACACTAAATTGCTGCCTCACAGCGCCAGAGACCCGGGATCGTTACCGACTACGGATGCTGTCTGTACGGAGTTTTCACGTTCTCCCCGTGACCTGCGAGGGATTTCTCTGGGATCTTAAGTGATAAGTGACACAGCCATAAGTGAAAGGGGTAGAAAATAGGCCATTCGGCCCATCAAATCTACTCCGCCATTCAATCATGGCTGATCTATCTCTCCCTCCTAACCCCATTCTCCTGCATTCTCCCCATAACCTCTGTGACGCCCGTACTAATCAAGAATCTATCTATCTCTGCCTTAAAAATATCCACTCACCTGGCCTCCACAGCCTTCTGTGAAAATAATTCCACAGATTCACCACCTTCTGACTAAATAAATTCCTCCTCATCTCCTTCCTAAAAGTAGGTCCTTTTTATTCGGAGGCCGTGACCTCTGGTCCTAGAATCTCCCACTAGTGGAAACATCCTCTCCACATCCACTCTATCCAGGCCTTGTGGGCGTAATCCATCTTTGTTCAATAGACAATAGGTGCAGGAGTAGGCCATTCTGCCCTTTGAGCCAGCACCACCATTCAATGTGATCATGGCTGATCATCCCCAATCAGTACCCCGTTCCTGCCTTCTCCTCATATCCTCTGACTCCGCTATCTTTGAGAACCCTATCTAGCTCTCTCTTGAAAGTATCCAGAGAACCGGCCTCCACCGCCCTCTGATGCAGAGAATTGCATAGACTCACAACTCTCTGTTTCTTATTCTTAAACTGTGGCCCCTGGTTCTGGACTCCCCCAACATCGGGAAAATGTTTCCTGCCTAAAGCATGTCCAAACCCTTAATAATCTTATATGTTTCAATGAGATTTCCTCTCATCCTTCCAAATTCCAGTGTATACAAGCCCAGCCGCTCCATTCTCTCAGCATATGACAGTCCCGCCATCCCGTGAATTAACCTGGTGAACTGCACTCCCTCAATAGCAAGAATGTCCTTCCTCAAATTAGGGGAGCAAAACTGCCCACAATACTCCAGGTGTGGTCTCACCAGGGCCCTGTACAACTGCAGAAGGACCTCCTTGATCCTATACTCAACTCCTCTTGTTATGAAGGCCAACAGGCCAAACCTGCACACAATACTCCAGGTGTGGCCTCACCAGGGCCCTGTACAATTTCAGAAGGACCTCTTTGCTCCTATACTCAACTCCTCTTGTTATGAAGGCCAACATGTCATTCGCTTTCTTCACTGCCTGCCGTACTTGCATGCTTACTTTACCAATTTTAAAACTAATTTCCTTGTTCAAACAATTTGTTCACAGAACCAGAAGTGCAAGATAGCAAAGAAGCTGAACTGGATACAAGCCAGATTATTGTTTTGATCTGTGGTGTGATCATTGGAATTCTTGGCACTGCAATGGGATTCTGCCTGTATTTCTGGTTGCGTTTCACCAGACAGGATTCTTGGATTATGCGGATCAACCCTTTCATGAGGGTATTAGATTCATCATAAGAAATGGATCTGCTGTCTTTGGCCCTGGGAACCAAAGATACTAGAGGAGCAAGATAGACCACTCCTACGAAATCCAATAGACTGACGTGCAGTACGCATCGGAACGCAATGGTTTAATTCACGTCAGTCCATTGGATTTTGCAATTTATCTTGGTCTCTTAGCCTTCTATGTTAGACCATTATTATCTTTGTTTATAATAAATAAGGTGCTCATTAAAAATATTTAAATTAAAAAGGGAAACTGCGTATAAAATGAGCAACAATGCGTAATGAAAGGTCACTGGACCATATGCATTCTATGATCTTTGGTTTAATCAGTGTTGTGGGGGAACGGTATGTGTGTGTTTCTGTGTGTGAATTGCAAGTTAGAGATAATAGATTTCAAAGTTCCTAATGGATCAGAAGCAACTTTGATTTAAAGCAACTCATGATGTACATAAGCCATAAAGACAATTATATTTGCCTTTATTTTTTTGCCTATAAGATATAAGGAACATAAGCCATAAGCCAATATATGTGCGTATATTACAAATTATAAGCACGTATATATACATTAAATATATTATACACACATATATAAATGTGATATTGATGTATATAATTATATAACATATACATATTTCTCTAGTTTCTTATATATATATAAACACATATATTCATTATATATATATACATATGATGCGTATATGTGTGATATATGTATATAAATATATAGCACACACATATGCATATTTCTTTAGTTTTAAGGGTAAAGGGGAAATTCTTCAGGACCGAGATGAGAAAAACATTTTTCACACAGAGTGGTGAATCTCTGGAACTCTCTGCCAATGAAGGTAGTTGAGGCCAGTTCATTGGCTATATTTAAGAGGGAGTTAGATGTGGCCCTTGTGGCTAAATGGAACTTGTGGGTATGGAGAGAAGGCAGGTACAGGATACTGAGTTGGATGATCAGCCATGATCATATTGAATGGCGGTGCAGGCTCGAAGGACCGAATGGCCTCTACTCCTGCACCTATTGTCTGTTTCTTTCTTGTGATCTCCTTTAATTTTGTTCAGATTTTTTTCTTTCATTTAACCTCTCTCTCTCTGAAATCCTAATATTGTGAATAAAATATAAATTAACACATGCCAAGATATGTTTTCATTCTATATTAGTGTAAAGAAATATAGTGTTACATACCTACATTGATGCAGAAGTGCGAGCATTAGACATAAATACTGTGCATTGCTACCATAGTTTAGTTTTTAATTTAACATATATTTGAGGGAAATCTACATATTATTTGAGGGAAATGAGCTACTGTATTTCCCGGCAATGAAGATGCATCAACAGAGTTGGTAAATTTTGAAAAAAAGGTGGCGGGACAGGATTGAGGTTTTAGTCCAGGGGTCCGCAGCCTTTTTTGCATAGGGACCAGGACCCTCCGGGACTAGCTGCAGTTCCCAGGTCACCTGCGAGCCCCGGGTCGAGCTGTGGTTCTGCTGTCCGGTCCCGGTGGCCGCTCGCAGCCACCCGAACTCTGAGTGAGTTTTTAAATGTGAATATCTCATAACTAAACATTTGTGGGTTAGCAGTATATTGCATCAATCCACACAATTTTAAATCATTCTACATCAAAATTCATAAACAAGGAAAACACTTTATTTCTGACATTTATGGTAAGATTTACATAATTTATTGTTTTATGTGTGAGATATCCAGGGTGGTCAGAACAAAGACGGTAGGAGATCTTATCAACGAGTATTCCAGACCCACTGTCAACACGAGGATTACAGTAAAATATCATATAGAATTAACATAAGAACAAATCTGATTATAACTGCAGAATGGATGATATGTCACTTAAATGCAATTGTTTTTAGGGGTGGGGAGAGACATGCATATTGAAGATGCATTTTTCCTCTAATAGGTCAATTTATGCCTACTGAATAAATTCTGTATTCGTGCCTACTATCATCTATTGTGCTGAAGCAAAGCAAGAATGTCATTGTCCTATCTGGGACACATAACAATAAACTCTATTGACTTGACTTGATATATCTTAAATGTAGAAGAGCTTACAATACCATGCATGCCTTACAACGAGAACAAAACCAAAAATGTACAGCAGTGTAAAAATTGATACCTTTATTATTGTTTTAGAAGAAACTGCAGATGCTGGAAAATCGAAGGTAGACAAAAATGCTGGTGAAATTCTCGAGTATGTTTGTCTACCTTTATTATTGTGCTAAGTCTAGATCTATAAAAGAAGACTTTCTTATAACTTGCTCATGTATCAAAAAATGTCTCATATAATATAATACATTGTCGGGATCATAAGAATAGAATTATATATGTTAGTCATCATACATTGGGAAGGAAATTAAGGCTCCTCGTGGCATGTCGGTGTTCCCTATAACTCCATTTATCATGCATTTTAAACACCATTGATCCGTGTACGTTGTATATATTTAATAACATTTATCCTGTATTTTAAACAATATTTTAAACCGGCTTAAACACAAGCCGATTCGGGATCTCCGCCGCTTGGAGGTCCTGAATCGGCCGCCTCCTACCAGAGACCGGGGCTTCATGATGTTATAGGCTGGCGATCTGAGCTCTTCTCCGGCGAGGAATCCCAGACTCCGCGAGGGAAAGTGCACGCTGCCCCCGCAACTAGAAGCTCCACACACTGCGGCTTCAGGGTGTTAATACAGTGTTTACAGTTAATTTGTACTTTTCTTTCAGTACTTTTTTTGTTTTATGATGTACATTAGTGTCATAGAGTCATACAGCGTGGGAACAAGCCCTGCATCCCAACTTGCCCATGCTGACCAACATGTCCCATCTACACTAGTCCTACCTGCCTGCGTTTGGCCCATATCCCTCTAAACCTGTACGATCCATGTACGTGTGTAAATGTTTCTTAAACGCTGCGATAGTACCTGCCTCAACAACCCCCTCTGGCAGCTTGTTCCATACACCCACCACCCTTTGTGGAAAAAAAAATCCTCAGGTTCCTATTAAATCTTTCCCACCTTTAAACCTATGTCCCCCGGTTCTTAATTCCACTATTCTGGGCAAAAGACTGTGTGTTTACCCAATCTATTCCTCGCAATTCTTCTGGTGACCCCCGGCTCCGCGATCTGAGCTATAGGAAGAGATCGGCCTCAAGACAGAAAGTTATAATTTTGTTCTTACCTTTCGTCTTTAGTGGGGAACCTGAAGAAAGACTGCTATAATGTGCTTGAATCACTTACATTGGCGATTCGAGCACTATAGTAGAACGGCTCGCTACGCGTGTAGATGTGGGCGCCATGGCCAAAGATCTGCTATAGGATCTTTAGCCATGACCATTAAACCCCCCACCTCATGACAGATGCCCATTCAAAAAAACCCTAATATCTATGATTCCCAAAATGGCGCGAAACAAATTACCCATGACCGTACTACAGCTTTTTCATCGACTGGTCTATCTTGCTCCTTTATAATCTTTGCTTTGAAAGAGCAAGAAGATCAGCAAGAAGAATTGCTCTGATCGCTCCTCTAGAATCTTTGGCTGCAACCAAACATCTTATAGCTCCGCTATAGAATCTTTGGCTGCAACATCTTCTTCTTTGGAGTTTTACGGCAGCCGGCATCCGCAATGTTGCATTGCAGCCACCTTCTGGCTTCATTCCACAGTACTCATGTCTTTACATTAGATCCTTTTTATAAGCCCAGAGGCCCTCAAGAAATCAAACAACAACTTTATTCCTTTTCCTTTCCCTCCACACTCTAGAATGTTCTTTATTGATATTTCTGTCAATCCAATTTTCCTCATTTCAATGCTCATAAATCCTCTTTCTGTCTCATATCTCCTACATGCAACTAGGGCATGCTGAACTGTTTCTGGTTGATGGCATTCCTCACACAGCCCAGTAGGGTTTTTTCCCAATATATTTAATGTGCTGTTCAGGTGAGTGCGTCCTATCCTGAATCTTGTTAATACTACATGTTCCCTCCTGTTCCCCCCTCTTCCTGCTGTAATGCCCACTCTGTTTTGTAGCGAATAGAGGTGTCTCCCCTTTGTCTCCTGTTCCCAGTATTGTTGCCATTCCTGATTTATTTTCTTCCACACAATGTGTTTTCCTTCAGATTTGGATAGTTGTAAGTTTACCTCTATGTTTCTTTTTTTTACAGCCTCCTTTGCCAATTTATCCACCTTTTCATTCCCTAGAACACCAATGTGTGCTGGGACCCACAACAAAGTCACGTCACTGCCCCTCCTGGTCACTTGGCTTAATAGTAGCAGGATTTCATAAACTAAGTCAGGCGGCCTATGGGATGCACCAGACCCAATACTCTGGATTGCAGATAATGAGTCGCTACATATTACTACTTTACATGGTTGCACCTGTTCCATCCACCGAACTGCCATCAAAATAGCGTCCAGTTCCACTGTATGGTGGTGTGTATGAAGAGTGTGTGTCGGAGGAGAGTGTGTATGTGCGTAAGTGCGAGCGGCAGGTCCTTTTAAAAATCGGCAACAAGGCTTCTTGTTGCAACATTACCTTGCGGAGCGTCCCGGTGGAGCTGAGACTTCTGCGTCGCGCAGGCCCACGGAAGCGCGCAGGCCCATGGAGAACCGCGGCTGCACCCGCACCTGGAACAACGCTGGTGGGAAAACAACGCAAGCGGTGTAGCAGGGGGCAGAAGCGGGGGAAGCGCGCAGGAGCCTACGCTAGGCTAAACGCGAACCCTCACAAACCGGCAGTGCCTACAGTCATGTTGGCAAATGTCCGCTCCCTCGACAACAAGATGGACTACCTCAGAACGTGGAGAGCCTCCCAACGAAGCGTGAAGAACTGCTGTGTCTACGTCCTAACGGAGACCTGGCTGAATCAGAACATCACAGACGCTGCGATCCAGTTGGAGGGACTTATGCTATACAGAGCTGATAGAGTAGCTTCGCTAGCTGGTAAGGCAAGAGGAGGGGGACTGGCTGTGTATGTGAACAGATCATGGTGTCGGGATGCTGTGGTGATTTCCACTTACTGCTCACCCCATGTAGAGCTAATGACTGTGAAATGCCGACCCTTCTACTTACCCAGGGAGCTAACGGCAGTCTTCATAACGGCCGTATATGTACCACCGAGCGCGGACGTGAAGAATGCTATGACAGAGCTCTACAACAACATCAGTGAGCAGCAGAGGGAACATCCAGATGCTTTCTTCATGGCAGCTGGGGATTTCAACCAGGCAAGTCTTACATCTGTTCTGCCTAAATTCTACCAGCATGTGAACATTGCAACCAGGGGAAAGAACAAACTAGACCTGGTGTACACCAACATTAAAGATGCATATAAAGCAGCCCCCCTCCCCCATATCGGCAACTCTGACCACCTAGCGGTTATGCTCACACCTGCATACAGACCCAGGGTGAAACAGGACAGGCCAACGGTCAAAGAAGTCAGAACATGGCCACAGGGAGCTACCGCAACACTACAAGACTGTTTCGAAACCACACAGTGGGCCATTTTCAGAGAGGCAGCAACAGATGACAGTGGCATCAACCTCCAAGAATATACAGAGTCCGTCATCGGATACATCAATAAATGCATTGATGATGTAACGGTGGTCAAAACCGTCAGGAGGCGTGCCAATCAGAAACCTTGGCTAACTGGGGAAGTGTGTTCCCTACTGAGAATCCGGAATGCTGCATTCAAATCTGGGGACAACGCAGCATACAAACTGGCAAGGAGTAACCTATCCCGGGGGATCAGGGAAGCGAAGAGGCTGTATGGGCAAAAACTTAATAGCCACTTCGAAAATGACAAAGACACACGTCGCTTGTGGCAGGGATTTCACACCATCACTGACTACAAGCCCCCCCCCCGCTGCGGATATGCCAAAACGACCCCTCTCTACCAGATGAACTGAACGAGTTCTACGCACGGTTTGAGGTTAAAAACAGCACCCAGACACGTGCACTACTGCCATCTCCCAGTGACCAGTCGCTTAGGCTGTCCGCAGCCGGAGTTAAAAAGGCCTTTGCCAGCATCAATCCACGCAAAGCTGCAGGGCCGGACAACATTCCTGGATGCGTTTTAAGAGACTGCGCCGAGCAACTGAAAGATGTCTTCACAGACATTTTTAACATCTCACTCAGCCAGGCAGTAGTGCCCAACTGTCTTAAGAGTGCCACCATCGTCCCTGTCCCAAAGAAACCAAACCCAGCCTGCCATAATGACTTTCGACCAGTGGCTCTAACACCCATAGCAATGAAGTGTTTTGAGCGACTGGTTATGCAGCACATCAAAAAGAGTCTACCTGCCGACCTAGACCCACTGCAGTTCGCCTACAGAGCCAACCGATCCACAGAGGACGCAGTCTCAACAACACTGAACCTCGTACTGTCACACCTTGATCGGAAAAATACTTATGCCAGGATCCTCTTCATAGACTTCAGCTCTGCGTTTAACACAATCATTCCGCAGCAGCTGGTGGAGAAGTTGGAGCTATTGGGGGTTGATGCTGGCACATGTAACTGGGTCCTGAACTTTCTATCACAACGGCAGCAGACAGTCAGGGTGGGCAGTAGGACATCAAAAACCATAGCCGTGAGCACTGGCTCGCCACAAGGCTGTGTCCTAAGCCCCCTGCTGTTTAGTCTGCTTACACACGACTGTACTGCTAGACTCAACAACAACTTCATCAACAAGTTCGCTGATGACACAACAGTGGTGGGTCTCATCAGTGACAATGATGAGTCGGCGTACAGGATGGAGGTGGAGCTGCTCACAGGATGGTGCAAATCCCACAACCTCATTCTCAACGTGGGAAAAACTAAGGAGATGGCGGTTGACTTCAGGAGGGCGGGAAAACAACACCATACACCTCTGCACATCGATGGAGCTGATGTGGAAAGGGTCAGCAGCGTGAAGTTCCTAGGACTCCACCTGTCAGATGACCTGATGTCCACAACCAACACCACAGCACTGGTCAAGAGAGCCCAGCAGCGACTACACCCTCTCCGAAGACTACGTAAAGCAGGTCTCCCTACTACACATCTACGAACTTTTTATAGGGGGACAATTGAGAGCACATTAACCAACGGCATCACTTCCTGGTTCGGGTGCTGCAAAGCGTACGAACGGCACCAACTTGACAGGATTGTGAAGACCGCCAGCAGGATTATTGGTGCTCCACTCCCTTTCTTGCTGGACATATACAGGAAGAGATGTATCAACAGAGCCATCTCCATCATCAAAGACCCCTACCACCCATCGCATCACATATTCTCCATCCTGCCATCTGGGAAGAGGTACAGGAGCATTAGCTGCAAAACCAGCAGGATGCTCCTCAGCTTCTTCCCGCAGGCTATAAGGCTGTTAAACGGACTTTGCCCCCTGCCAAAGTATCGCGCACCAACCACCAACCTGGACAGAGCCACTGTCGTGCCGCTGCCGATCGGAACGCCTGTTGATGTTTAGTTGAGAGTAGTGTTAAACTTGTTCATGATATATGTATTTTTATTTCTATTTATTTTTTTACTGCACACTGAATGGACACTGGTTTGAGTAACGTTTTTTTGTTTCCTCTGGGTATGCGAGTACTCAGGAAAATAACAATAAAGATATACAATACAATACAATACAATATATACTGTCAAATAGTTGTTTGTTCTTTTGTAAAGCTCAACATTCATCCCCTAGACTACCACAGCCCCTGTTGTTTCAGCTACTGGGTCCTTTGATCCATCTGTGAAAATTAAGAAGTGTTCCCTGTATCTATTATCTATATGGCTATGATATTCTGTCTTTAGGTCTGAATTTTTGTTCCTCCTTTTTGCCTCCCATATCTCCAGATCAATTTTTGGGATGTTCAGTAACCATATTGGCACAGATGGCCACAATACTACAGGGCAGAACTCTTTGTCCTCTACTCCCATGTCCTTTGCCACAACTCCTCCAACCCAGCCGAAGCTTCCAGACTGAGCCACCCCTCTCTCCCAGCACTCCTGTACTACCTGTTTTGTTGGGTGGTTCTCTCCATGACCCTTAAGGCTTAGCCAGTAATTAGCCATTAGTTGTCTGCGGCGCAGTCTCAACGGCATCTCCCCAGTTTCCACCTGTATTGCACATACAGGTGACATCCGCACACCTCCTATACAGACTCTTAGAGCTTCCGCTTGGACTTTGTCCAACTCGGACAACACTGACTTAGATGCTGATCCATAAGCTATACTGCCATACTCTAGTCTGGATCTGATCAGTGATACATAAATATGTTTAAGAGATAATACATCTGCTCCCCACTCTAAACCTGCCAAGCATCTCATTACATTGATGGCTTTTTTGCATTTCCCAATTATTTTTGTAATGGGGACCCTCCATGTTAATCTGGAGTCAAAATGAACCCTCAGGAAACGGAAATCTTTTACACTTTCCAAATTGTTGCCGTATAGTTTTAACTGGACATCCTCTTTAATTTTCTTCCTTGTGAAAACCATTGTCTTTGTCTTCTCTATAGAGAATTTAAAACCCCATTTCCCTCCCCACTCTTCCACCTGGGCTATCCCTTGCTGTACTTTTTCCACGATAAAATCTATATTCCTCCCCCTTCTCCATAGCCTGCCATCATCTGCAAAGAGCGATCGCCCCATCTCTGGTTGAATGTTTGCAAATATATCATTGATCATGATTGAGAATAGGATCGGGCTTATCGCACTTCCCTGGGGAGTTCCATTCTCGACTACACATTTACTAGAGATGTCGGACCCTATTTTAACTTGGATACTTCTACCGTTGAGAAAATCCATTATCCAGTTAAAAATATTTCCTCCTACTCGCATTAAATGCAGCTTTATTAGAAGACCTTCTCTCCATAACATATCGTAAGCCTTCTCTACATCAAAAAATATGGTAACTACAGATTATTTTTTGACTCGTGCTTTCCTTATATCATCTTCCAAGCACAGAACTGGATCATTAGTACCTCTCCCTTTTCTAAAGCCACTCTGATAATTAGACACTAAACCTTTTTCTTCCATTAGATGCATTAATCTTTCATTTACCATTCTTTCCATCAGTTTACACATGTGTGCTGTTAAAGCTATAGGTCTATAATTTACTGGATTACTTGCATCTTTCCCTGGTTTTCTAATAGGCACAATGATTGCTTCCTTCCACCTCTCCGGTATTCGCCCTTCTTCCCACACCTTGTTATATAGTGCAAGTATCTTTTGGAGTCCCTCCTCACTTAGATGCTTTATCATTATGTAACACATATCATCCTTCCCTGGGGCTGAGTTCTTACACTTGGCCAGAACTCTCTTTAGCTCCCCCAAATTAAATGGAATATTGTACTTGTCCTCTGTGATACCTTTCCTTTGTAAGGCCTCAACATTTTCCTCTCTTGTTCTTTCCCTACCTCTTCTTCCTTCATCTGATAAGTTGTGGGAGCTGTGAACCCTACTAAAAGTGTTAACCATTAGTTCTGCTTTGTCTTTATTTGAGACTACAGTTTGATCTCCATTTGTTAGGATAGGATAACTCCACTCCCTTTTTATCACCTTCCATTTTTTAATCATCCCCCATATCTCCCCTACCTGTGTTGTGCTTCCAATTGAATCACAATACTTCCTCCAATATGCTCTTTTTGTTTATCTTATAGTCCTCCTTACAATTGCATGAGCCTGTTTGTAATTAATCATGTGTTGGTAGTTATGAGTTCTTTTTAATAATCTGAATGCTCTGTTTCTATTCACCACCACTTCTTTACACTTATTGTCCCACCACGGCACAGCTTTCCTTTTTGATCTTCCTTTACTTTTAGGTATGGAAACTAATGCTGCACTTTTGATACCTTCTGGCAATTTATTCTCAAAGCTTTCTATATCTGTCTCTTCTTGTATTGGTTTTACATATCTATCACTTTCTTCCTTAAATTTCTCCCAATTAGCCTTTCCAAAAACCCATCGTCCACTTCGGTTTTCTTTACTCATAATTAAAGTAACATTTATTTTGCATAGCACAGGATGATGATCACTTCCTATGGTACCCTTTTCATATACTTCCCAGTCACACTTAGCAGCAATCCTATTAGAAACAAGTGTAAGGTCCAACACAGACTCATTCCCTGTCCTAACATCTACCGTGGTCTTCTTTCCATCATTTAGACATACCAGATTACCATCATTTAATAATTCCTCAATTACCTGCCCATTATTATCTGACTTTCCACTGCCCCATAATGTATTATGTGCGTTAAAGTCCCCACACCAAATAACATTAGATTTGCTCTGGCCTTCTACTTCCTGTAACTTACTGACCTCTAATCGCTTACATGGATTATAGTAATTTATTACCACTATTTTCCTCCTCTCAGACCATACTTCTATTACCACATATTCCTGTTCTTGCCCAATTCCTAATACCCTGTATGTTATCCCTTTTTTTAATGAAAGTGGCGCAACCCCCTCCTCCCCCATTTCCCCTGTCACATCTCACTGCAACATAATCATATAGAACAAAATCTAAACTTGGTTTCAACCAGGTTTCCTGGATACATACGACATCTGTTTTTTCCTTCCTACTGTCTATGAATTGCTTAAAGTCTTGCCCATTGGCTAACAAGCTTCGTGCATTCCATTGTAGGATTAACATTAATATTATTAACGCACACATGTTGACTCTTGGCTCGCCTGGATACTGAGACCACCATGTATTTCCTCCCACTTCAATCCTGCCATGCCCAAGTGGTGGACTGCAGCCTTTACAATGATTTGGATCCTTTCTGTTTTGTATTTTACTTCTGCTGTCGCATTTATTACTCCTGCTATAAATATAACCAGGTTTTTCTTTTCTTTCCATATACTCTTTTCTTTTTATTTTATTGTCTCCATTATGCCCACTTCTTGCTCCCTCCTGATCCTTCTTTCATTCATCTGTTTTGTAGGGCCAGCCCTCTTTGCTGCCTCTGCATAGGAGACCTTTTCCTTCACTCTTATGTTTTGTACTTCAGCTTCACGTTTCATCACCTCACAGCCCCAGTAAGCCACACTATGCTCTCCTCCACAATTACAGCACTTTGGTCTGACCCCCTCTCCACACTGACCATATTCATGGTCCCCACTACACCTTGCGCATTTCCTCGCCCCCTTGCACATTTTAGCTATATGCCCAAATTTCTGACATTTAAAGCACCTCATTGGTTTGGGTACGTACTCTCTTACGCTATATCGCATGAATCCAAAATGGACCACTTTTGGAAGGGATTCTGTCTTGAATCCGACCAGGCCTGACTCAGCACTTCAACTCCCCCTCACATTCCGAATCCGACCTTTCTTCCATGGGCCTCCTCCATGGCCAGAATGAGTCCCATTGTAAATTAGAGGAGCAGCTCATATTTCGCGTGGGCAGTTTACACCCAGCGGTATGAACATTGACATCTCCAATTTCAGATAGTCCTTGCTTTCTCGCTCCTTATCCTGCCCTTCCCAGCTCTCCCTCAGCCCACTGCCCTAACAAGAAGATGGCGGCGCTGCCTTAGCAGCTGGCTCGCCTGCAGTCCGTCTGTTTTTTTCTTCTTTTTTGTGTTGTTCTTTTGTCCTGTTTAGTTGGGGTTTGGTTTATTATGTTGTGCATGCGGGGCGGGGGGGATACACGTTTTTGGTCTCTTCCTTCGGGGGATGCGACTTCTTTTGTCGTATCCCCCGTCTCCGCCGAGGCCTAATGGTGGAGCTGGCGGCCTCGCAGCTGGGGCAGCGGCAGCGGCGACCAGAACTCGGAGCTTGGCAGCGGCAGCGGCGGCTTTGACAGCGGCAGTGGCGGCCTGGCCTCGGAGCTGAGACAGCGGCAGCGGCCGCCCGGCATCGGTGCTGGGACGACGGCAGCGGCGACCAGATCTCGGAGCTGGGCAGCGGCAGCGGCGGCTTTGACAGCGGCAGTGGCGGCCTGGCCTCGGAGCTGGGACAGCGGCAGCGGCCGCCCGGCATCGGCGCTGGGACGCCGGAAGCGACAGAGACAGCGGGGGCCCGGCCTCGGAGCTGGGGCTGCGGCAGCGGGGACCTGGCCTCGTAGCGGGGACAGCGGCAGCGGCGACCAGAACTCGGAGCTGGGCAGCAGCAGCGGCGGCTTTGACAGCGGCAGTGGCGGCCTGGCCTCGGAGCTGAGACAGCGGCAGCGGCCACACGGCATAGGAGCTGCGGCAGCGGCGACCTGGCCTCGGAGCTGGGACAGCGGCGACCAGAACTCGGAGCTGGGGCACGTTCCGGCGGCAGCGGCCACTGGACCCTACCGCGGGCCCAGTGGACGACAGAGGCGGCTGGGACAGCGGCAGCGGCCTCGGCGCAGAGGGAGAATAAGAAGGGATGAGACAAAGCCTTAAGACTTTTGCCTTCCACCACAGCGAGGAGGTGCCTGGTGAACTCACTGTGGTGGATGTTAATTTGTGTTTATTGTGTGTGTTGTCATTTTTACTATATGTAGGACTTGCAAGGCAACACATTTCGTTCAGACCGCAAGGTCTGAATGACAATAAAGGCTACTTGTTACTTGTTACTTGTTACTGTCTCCGCCTCTTCCTTAATTTTCTATTCCTATTCATAATTTATGTGTAAAAATATATTTAATCTGAGGAGCGGGGTTGCCAGTTAGCGGGAGAGCGAGGTGTAACAGCGTGAGAGAGGGGGCAGATGCGAGAGGGTGACGGGGAGAGACATTCTCGGCAGCTACGCTGCTGCGCGCACACAGACCTGCACCCGCAGATCCGCAGCCAGGATTAAACCCGGGTCCCCAGCACCACAAGCGCTGCCGAACCGTCACTAGACCGTCCCCGTCCCCCCGAGTGTCCCATCCACGCCCGGGGGGCAGCCGGAGATGTGCGGGGCGACCCAGGACCGACGGGACACCGGCCCGGAGCAGCGGCGTCTCCAGGCCCACAGCCAGCGCGGAGAAGAAGCGCCAACCCCGCTCCAACTCCCGAGGATCCCATTCCCCGACGATCCGGGAGCCGCCCTCGCCGCCCTACCCAGAGGCCGCCGGCCAACTCCCCCGGGCGCCGGTGAAAGCCGATCACCAGCCATCAATGGGGGGACACAAAACACTGCAGCAACTCAGCCGGACAGGCAGCATCCCCCGAGAAAAGGAATGGGTGATGTTGCAGGCCTGACCCGCCGAGCCCACCGCAGCACCCCGAGCCGGAGCCAACGACCGCCCCCCCCCCCCCCCCCCCCCCACCACCACCACGCTGGCTGGAAGTCCAGGGTCACCACCGCTCAGGGCCGGAGCCCCACCAGTCCAGGACTGCGGACCAACCAGTGCCCCTTCCCCGCGCCGGCTGCCAGCTCAGGGCCAACCCGGACACCTCTGGACACTCCCGGACAGGGACGGCACACCCAGAAAGGGACGGTGAAGGTCCAGCAGCAACTCAACAGTGCCTGAGACCCGGGGGAAACGCAGACCTGCACCCACACAGCAGCTCAGCCGCCGAGAATGTTTATAGCGAGTGACCTATAACCTGACATGCGCAGTCAGAATACCAAACTCGCTTATTCACTGGATGTTTTCAAGACAAGATTTTCAATTTAGATTTAGCTCTAAGGCTAACGGAATCAAGGAATATGGGGAAAACGCAGGAACAGGGTACTTAGATTCTGGATGATCAGTCGCGGTCATATTGAATGGCGGTGCTGGCTCGAAGGGCTGAATGGCCTACTCCTGCACCTATTGCCTGTTAACTTCTCCCAACTAACAATGATCTATTCTACATTTCCCTTCAACTCTATTCCCTTTGTCCTGTTTTCACTCCTTACACTTCCTTATCTCTGTACTTCCCATCAGACTGAAGAAGGGTCTCGACCCGAAACGTCATGCATTCCCTCTCTCCACCGAAGCTGCCCGACCCGCTGTGTGACCTTCCCATGATGCATGCTGCCCCCATGTGACTCTGCGCAATGGCAGAGTGCGTGGTCGACAGTCCCCCTCGGATTGGCGGTGACATCAGTGCGCTGGTCGTGCAGCCCCCCACCCCCCCCCCCCCCCCCCTTCTCCCACTTGCTTCCTCACCCCCTCCCTTCTCCCCCTCTCCCTCACTCAACTCCCCTCCCCCCCGGTCTCCCCTCATAACCCCTCTCCCTTCTCCCCCACTCAACTCCCTCTCCCCCCCCACCCGCTCTCCCCTAATAACCCCTCCCTTCTCCCCTCACTTCCACCGTCCTCATCCCCCTTCCCCACGTTCCCCCCTTGCCTCCTCACCACCTCTCCCCTCCTTCCCCCCCTTGTATATCCCCCATTCAACTCCTCCTCCCTCCACCTCCCCCCCCCCCCCCCACCCCTCCCCTCCCCTCCCCTCCCCATCCCCCTCTTCCCCCCCCCCCCCCCTTCAAGCACCAGTAATGTTCACATGTTAGTAATGTTCTGTTTGCCAGCGTGTTGACCCTCTGTGTTCCCCTCCTGCAGGGTTTAGGAGCTGTTGCTGTGGACGGAGAGATGGGAATGTGAGCGGCCATTGAGGGTGGCCAGGGTGCCGGTGAGCCCCCCCCCCCCCCCCCCCCCCCCCTCCATCTGTTCGGTGTGCAGGCTGAGCTTCGAGGGGCTGAGCTTCAGTGGAGGACCACATGACGGGTCACAACAAGGAAAAGCGACGACTGCGGCAAGTGCTTTACCCAGTTGTCGGTGCTGCGGGTGCACCAGCGGATGCACACAGGAGAACGCCCCTTTGACTGCTCCACCTGCGACGAGACCTTTACCCAGTTGTCGGGGTTGCGGGTGCACCAGCACGTGCACACGGGTGAGAAGCCCTATGTGTGCTCCACCTACAGCAAGAGCTTTAGGTGGTTGTCGGGGCTGCAGGTGCACCAGCGGCTGCACACAGGAGAACGCCCCTTTGAAGTCTCCGACTGCGGCAAGAGCTTCAAGATGGCGCAGGAACTGAAGATACACCGGCGAGTGCATACGGGCGAGAAGCCCTATGGCTGCTCCACCTGCGGGAAGAGCTTTGCCCATTTGTCTGGTCTGCAGGAGCACCAGTGGGTACACATGGGCGAGAAGCCCCATGGCTGCTCCACCTGTGGCAAGAGCTTTCTCCGGTTGTCGGGGCTGCGGGAGCACCGGCGGGTGCACAGCAACGAGTGGCCCTTCTCCTGCTCCGATTGTGGCAAAGGCTTCAAGTCGTGCACAGGCACTGAAGGTGTACAGGCGCCTGCACACCGGGGAGCGACCCTACACCTGCAGTGACTGCGGCAAGGGCTTCACCCATTCCAGCAACCAGTGGCCAGCCCAACGACTGCTCGTACTGCGGTGAGTCGTTTGACAGCTCGCGGGGGTTGCGTCAGCACCGGCGGGCTCACGCCGGCGAGCAGCTGCTCCCACTGCGGCAAGAGTTTCAAGAGAGCGCGGGTGCTGCGGGAGAACCATTGGATACACACCAGAGAGAGACCCTTTGAGTGCGCTGAATGTGTCGAGGGTTTCACCCGCGTGTCCAGCCTGTGGCAGCACCAGTGTGCCCACAGCAGTGAGCATCCCTTCCCCTGCCCATCCTGTGGTAACGCCTTCACCCGCCTTGACCACCTGCTGGAGCACCGGGAAGTCCACACTGGCCAGCGCCCCTTCACCTGCCCGCTCTGTGGCAAGGCCTTTGTCCGCTCCTCCAGCCTGCTGGCACTCCGCGACGTGGATAGGCACTGTTTAGGTAGACACAAATGCTGGAAGGAACGGGTAATGTTTCAGGTCGAGACCCTCTTCAGTCTCGACCCAAAACATCACCAATTCTTTCTCCCCAGAGACGCTGCCTGCCCCGC
>NC_045995.1:2338070-2441559 GCF_010909765.2 Amblyraja radiata
GCTCAGTGCGAGCCCTGGCGGGCTCTGCCTCCTGAGCCTCGAGGTCGCCAGCTCCGCCATTAGGCCTCAGCGCAGACGGAGGCAGAGAAGGGGAATACGACAAAAAAGTCGCATTCCCCCGCAGGGAGAGACAGCAAGCCCCGTTTCAACCCCCTCCCCCCCAAAAACACAAACTAAAAACCAAAACTAGACTAACCAAAACGAAAATAAACAACCCAAAAAACACAAAACAAACAGGACTGCCGGAGAGCCGCTGCAGCCAATCTTACTTGGATGACCTGAAATTAAAGCATATAATTAGTTAGTTACCCAATTGTAGCTAATTCCAAACTTCAATTACTAGATCTAAACATCTATCCATTTCTTAAGAAAAGATGAACATTTTTAAATAGCCTAAGTGTCCAAATAACATTCACACAAGAATTCACAATAAAACATGATTTTTAAATCTCATTTTCATTAATTTATGGGCAAAATGGAAGGGATTTAGTGTTCAATTGCTGTAAATTAATGGCCATTTAAATAAGCTTGCAAGTGGGATTTTGTGGAACGCGCTGGTTTGGAACCATTGCGGTGAATTTGTACCCCATATGCCCAGAGAAATACTACAGGATTGAATGGGCCCCCAAATTAGCTACTCGCAACATAAAATTTTGTATAAAGGGATCTTAAGAAGAGCTTTTTAATGTAAAAATAAACAGCCTACCTTGCGTTGTGCCCTACATGAGATCCGTCCCGTTTAGACGGTCGCGGGTTTAGAGAATGATTTTTAACTTACTATAACAATTAAATAAACCAATTTAGTTTAAAAATAGCTGCAGCGAACTAATGTCGCAGCACTTTTTCGTCAGCAACTAGGCAGGCTGAACAACCTCGATTTGAATACCCTAGATAAAATCGCGTTTTAAACCCACCCCCCTCTCAAAGGCGCCAAAATCGCGCACACTTGCAGCGACAGATCTGCAGCACCGCTGAAGGTAGGTTTTGCAATATACCTTCATTCGGTCCATCAAGTCTACTTTGCCTTTCAATCATGGCTGATCTATCTCTCCCGACAAACCTCATTCTCCTGCCTTCTCACCATAACCTCTGACACCTGTACTAATCAAGAATCTATCTACCTCTGCCTTAAAAATATCCACTGACGTGGCCTCCACAGCCTTCTATGGCAAAGAATTCCACAGATTAATCACTTGCTGACTAAAGAAAGTGCTCCCCATTTCCTTCCCAAAAGAACGTCCTTGAATTCTGAGGCTATCATCTCTAGTCCTAGACTCCCATTCATGGAAACATCATTTCCACATACACTGCTAAGGCCAGGCGCCAGCTCATGAATATCATCGCAAGCGAACCAATTGACCAGTGGGATGAATGCCAGCCCACCATCTCCCCGACCACCACCAGCCAGCCCGCTACATCTTCCAACCTCTCAGTCTGCAAAGTCCGTTCTATTTCCTTCTCCAAATCCACAGGCACGACTGCCTGGCAGACTCATTATTTCACTCTTTTCCTTCCCGACCGAACGCGCATTACAATATCTACAAAGGATTCAAAGGACATTTATTATCACATACACCAATTGATGTAGTGAAATTTGACTTGCCATTGCAGCACACAAATAAAGATAAAACACAACATCAAAGAATTTAACAGTAAACATAAAAACACCCCCCATACAATGGTTCCCACTGTGGGGGAAGGCAGCAAAAGTCCAGTCCCGACCCCTGTTCACCCATACTCGGGTCTATTGAGGCCTCCGCAGTCGCCGATACGGTAGCCTGATGCTTCTGGCCCTCTCGCCGGATGATGGAGTTCTGACGTCGGGTGAACACTCAGCAGCTCGGAGTGTCTGGAGTGGCCGCTTCCTCCCCGGAGACCGTGCTCCCGAAGTCCAGATTTAGATTCTATCTCGTGCACCTTTGTCCGGTCCCTTCCCACCTATATTCGAGACACCTTGCATGCTTCTCAAAATATCAATGATTTTGAATTCCAATGCCCCCATCGCCTCATCTTTATCATGGACGTCCATTCCCTTTCCACCTCCATTCACACCATCAGGAAAGTCTTGGGGCCCTCCTTTTCTTCCTGGAACCAATCAGTTGCCCTTGTCTAAAATTCTGATCGGCCTGGCTGAACTTGCCTGAAGAAAGATGCCGACCCGAAATGTCTCCCATCCATTTTCTCCAGTGATGCTGTCTGCCCCGTTGAGTTTCTCGGCATTTTGTGTCAGCACTTATCCGCCCCTCACCCTCAACAATTTCTTTCTTGTCTCATTTCACTTCTTCAAGTGGAGGATTTAGCCAGAGACACTTTCTCAGGGCCCATCTATTCCCTGCTTTGAACATCCCCAACTCCTCCCCGAAATCGTCGACTACATTGGAGCCCGCTTTCTGCACCCGTACAGAACTCACTGATCTCTTCAGCTTTACCACTCACATGCATCCTGACCTTTAATGCACTTGGACTATCTGCCATCTCTCTCCCCTTTTCCAATCTCCCTGTCTCTATCACAGGGGCCAGACTTTCGACTGACGTCTACGACAAACCCATTGACACCCAAATTTATTTTGACTAAACATCCTCCCAACCTCCCTCTTGCAAGGTCACTATCCTTACTTCCATTTTTTCCGTCTCCGCCGCACATTCTCTTAAGATGAGGAGAATCCGTCACTCTGGAACATCTGTCCTCATTATTTATGAAACATTGTTTAACCCCGCGATTGGGATTGGTTCCCTCGCCCCTGTGTCCTGTAGTTCTCCTTTTTCTACACTCCCCCATCCCATCCCATACCATCCATCAGACGGAACAAGGATTAAAGGGCCTGTCCCACTTGGGCGTCATTTGATCTTCATGTAAGCGACATCATTTACGCGTCACGACGCTCGCATCGTGACGCGCGCATGGCGCGTGGTGATGCGTGGTGGCGTAGTCAGTGACGCGCGGTGGTGCGTGGTGCCCCATGACTTTGGGATTCACAAAATCTTTGCGCACCACCTGCGTGACGTACAAATGACGCCCAAGTGGGACAGGCCCTAAAGTTTCCTTGGTGCTTCTTTTCACACCATCAGCCTCCGCATCCAAACCATCGTCCTCCAACATTCCCATCACCCATAACATGACCCATCCACTGGTCATATCTTCTTCTCCCATCTCTTTCTGCTTTCTGTAGAAAGTACTCCTTCCGCAACTCCTTGGTTTTCTTCCTGTCCGAATATACCGCCCCGTCTTCGAATATCTTCCCGTGCCACCGCGATAAATGTAACACCTAAATTTACACCACCTCCCGCGGCTCCATCCAAGGACCCCAGCAACCATTCCAGGTGAGGCAGAAATTTACACGCACCTCTTCTAACCTCGTTGACTGCGTTTGGCGCCTCTACATTGGGAGACCAAGTGGAGACGAGACGTTTGCGCTCCGAAGGCTCGGACTGCTGGATATTTTGGTTGTTATCTATTTCAACGCATATCGAAATTCCTGTCCCAGCTTTCCTCCGTTTCCAGAGTGACGCCGAGGGCTAACTGGAGGAATAGCGTCCCATATTGCGTTTGGTTGGCATACGACTTAACAGGACACATTAGGAAACATTTCACTGTATTTCAATTCTTTTTCTCCTCTTTTCTGTGGCCACCCTTATCCCTCTGCACACCTATTTCCCTCGCTTGGCTCCTTGTTGGTAGGTACAGTCACCTTTTTTCACCATTTTGTCTCCATTTCATCTCGTCTTTCACCGGCTATCCAATCAGAAAAACCCTCGCCTGAATTCACCTGTCATTTGGCAGTCTTTGTCCCGAAACCTACCTCTTTTTCAACTTTCTATACCCCACTACAATCGGTATCCCGTGCTTAAAATGTCGCCAGTCAATGCCGTCCAGAGGTGCTATGTGACCTGCCGAGTTACTCGTTATATGGGCGATGCTCGAAATTCAGAAAGGTGCAATCATTCCCGCTGGATTATACTGTAACCCGCCAATGTTCTAGAAACATAGAAAATATGTGCAGGAGGAGGCCATTTGGCCCTTCGAGCCAGCACAGCCATTCATTGTGATCATGGCTGATCGTTCCCCATCAATAACCCGTGCCTGCCTTCTCCCCATATCCCTTGACACCACTAGCCCCTAGAGCTCTATCTAACTCTCTTAAATCCATCAAGTGACTTGGCCTCCACTGCACTCTGTGCCAGGGAATTCCATAAAAAGGTTTTGTAACCTCAGTCTTAAATGACCTCCCCTTAATTCTAAGACTGTGGTCCCTGGTTCTGGACTCACCCAACATTGGGAATATTTTTCCTGCATCTAGCTTGTCCAGTCCTTTTATAATGTTATTTCTATAAGATATCCCCCTCATCCTTCTGAACTCCAATCATTACAAGCCTAGTCTTTTCAATCTTTCCTCATATGACAGTCTGCCCCCTTGTTTTTGCCACCAAAGTGGATAACCTCACATTTATCTATATTATACTGCATCTGCCACACATCTGCCCACTAACTCAACCTGAACAGTTCACCCTGAAACCTCCTAACATCCTCTTCACAGTTCACACTGCCACCCAGCTTTGTGTCATCCGCAAACTTGCTAGTGTTGCTCCTAATTCCCTCTTCCAAATCATTAATATATATGGTAAACAGTTGCGGCTCCAACATCGAGCCTTGCGGCACTCCTCTCGCCACTGCCTGCCATTCTGAAAAGGACCCGTTCACTCCTCTCCTTTGCTTCCGGTCTGCGAACCAATTTTCTATCCATGTCAACCCCTTACCCCCAATACCATGTGCTCTCATTTTAGTCACCAGTCTCCTGTGTGGGACCTTATCAAAGGCTTTCTGAAAGTCTAGATACACTACATCCACTGGCACCCCTTCATCCATTTTACTGCCTCAAATAATTCCAGAAGATTAGTCAAGCATGATTTCACTTTCAAAAATCCTTGTTGACTTGGACTAATAGAAACATAGAAAATAGGTGCAGGAGAAGGTCATTCGGCCCTTCGAGCCTGATCAATATGATCATGGCTGATCATCCAACTCAGTATCCCATCCCTGCCTTCTCTCCATACTCCCTTTGGCCACAAGGGCCACATCTAACTCTCTTAAATATAGCCAATGAACTGGCCTCAACTACCTCCTGTGGTAGAGAATTGCAGAGATTCACTGCTCTCTGTGTGAAAAATGTTTTTGTCATCTCGGTCCTAAAAGATTTCCCCCTTATCCTTAAACTGTGGCCCCTTGTTCTGAACTTCCCCAACATCGGGAACAATCTTCCTGCATCTAGCCTGTCCAACCTCTTAAGAATTTTGTAAGTTTCTATAAGAACCGCCCTCATTCTTCTAAATTCTAGCGAGTACAAGCCGAGTCTCTCCAGTCTTTCTTCATATGAAAGTCCTGACATCCCTGGAATCAGTCTGGTGAACCTTCTCTGTACTCCCTCTATGGCAAGAATGTCTTTCCTCAAATTAGGAGACCAAAACTGTACGCAAGACTCCAGGTGTGGTCTCACCAAGACCCTGTACAACTGCAGTAGAACCTCCCTGCTCCTATACTCAAACCCTTTCGCTATGAATGCTAACATACCATTCGCTTTCTTCACTGCCTGCTGCACCTGCATGCCTACTTTCAATGACTGGTGTACCACGACACCCAGGTCTCGTTGCATCTCCCCTTTTCCTAATCGGCCACCATTCAGATAATAGTCTACTTTCCTGTTTTTGCCAACAAAGTGGATAACCTCACATTTATCCACATTATACTGCATCTGCCATGCATTTGCCCACTCACCCAACCTATCCAAGTCACCTTGCAGCCTCCTAGCATCCTCCTCACAGCTAACACTGCCCCCCAGCTTCGTGTCATCCGTAAACTTGGAGATGTTGCATTCAATTCCCTCATCCAGATCATTAATATATATTGTAAATAGCTGGGGTCCCAGCACTGAGCCTTGCTGTACCCCACTAGTAACTGCCTACAATTCTGAAAAGGACCCGTTTACTCCTACTCTTTGCTTCCTGTCTGCCAGCCAGTTCTCTATCCACATCAATACTGACCCCCAATACCGTGTGCTTTAAGTTTGCATACTAATCTCTTAAGTGGGACCTTGTCGAAAGCCTTCTGAAAGTCCAGATATAACACATCCACTGGTTCTCCCTTATCCACTCTACTAGTTACATCCTCGAAAAATTCTATAAGATTCGTCAGACATGATTTACCTTTCATAAATCCATGCTGACTTTGTCCAATGAATTCACCACTTTCCAAATGTGCTGCTATCCCATCTTTAATAACTGACTCCAGAATTTTCCCCACCACCGATGTTAGATTAACTGGTCTGTAATTCCCCGTTTTCTCTCTCCATCCCTTTTTAAAAAGTGGGGTTACATTAGCTACCCTCCAGTCCTCAGGAACTACTCCGGAATCTAAAGAGTTTTGAAAAATTATCACTATGCATCCACTATTTCTGTGGCTATTTCCTTATGTACTCTGGGATGCAACTTATCTGGCCCTGGGGATTTATCGGCCTTTAATCCATTCAATTTACCTCACGCCACTTCCCGGCTAACCTGGATTTCACTCAGTTCCTCCATCTCATTTAACCCCCGGTCCCTTGCTATTTCCAGCAGATTATTTATGTCTTCCTTAGTGAAGACAGAACCATAGTTATTCAATTGGTCTGCCATGTCCTGTTCCCCATATTCAATTTGCCTGGTTCTGACTGCAAGGGACCTACATTTGTTTTAACTAATCTTTTCCTCTTCACATACCTATAAAAACTTTTGCAGTCAGTTTTTATGTTCCCTGCCAGTTTTCTTTCATAATCGATTTCCCCTTTCCTAATTAAGCCTTTTGTCCTCTTGTCCTTGTTTCTGAATTAACAATGTCACTCCTAATGAAGAACTCAGCCATATTATGGTCACTCTTGCCCAAGAGGCCACGCACAACAAGACTTCCTTCCTCATTACTCAATACCCAGTCTAGAATAGCCTGTTCTCTCGTTGGTTCCATCTACGTTGGTTTAGAAAACTATCCCGCATACATTCCAAGAAATCCTCTTCCTCAGCACCCCTGCCAATTTGATTCACCCAATCTATATGTAGATTGAAGTCACCCATTATAACTGTTTTACCTTTGTTGCACACATTTCTAATTTCCTGTTTGATGCCATCCCCAACTCCACTAATACTGTTAGGTGGCCTGTACACAACTCCCACTAGCGTTTTCTGCCCCTTAGTGTTTTGCAGCTCTACCCATATCGATTCCACATCCTCCAAGCTAATGTCCTTCCTTTCTATTGGTTTAATCTCCTTTCTAACCTGCAACGCTACCCCACCTCCTTTTCCTTTCTGTCTATTCCTCCTGAATACTGAATATCCCTAGATGTTCAGCTCCCAGCCTTGGTCACCCTGGAGCCATGTCTCCGTGATCCCAACTATATCATATTTATTATGAATGCTCCTTGCATCGAGATACAAAGCCTTCAGGCTTGTTTTTACAACACTCTTACCCCTTATACAATTATGTTGAAACTGGCCCTTTTTGATTTTTGCCCTGGATTTGTCTGCCTGCCACTTTTACTTTTCATCTTGCTACCTATTGCTTCTACCCAGATTTTACACCCCTCTGTCTCTCTGCTCTAGCACCCTTCCCCCCGCCACATTAGTTTAAATCCTCCCCGACAGCACTAGCAAACACTTCCCTAAGGACATTGGTTCCATTCCAGCCCAGGTGCAGACCGTCCTGTTTGGACTGGTCCCACCTCCCCCAGAACTGGTTCCAATGCCCTAGAAATTTGAATCCTTCCCCCTTGCACCATTTTTCAAGCCACGTATTCATCTGCAATATCTACTCTGACTAGCCCGTGGCACTGGTAGTAATCCAAAGATTATTACCTTTGAGGCCCTACTTTTAAGTTTATCTTCCAGCTCCCTAAATACACCTTGTAGGACCTCATCCCTTTTTTTACCTACATCATTGGTGCCAATGTGCACCACGACAACTGGCTGTTCACCCTCCCCCTCCAGAATGTTCTGCAGCCGTTCAGTGACATCCCTGACCCTTGCACCAGGGAGGCAACATATAATCCTGGAGTCTCGTTTGCGGCCGCAGAAACGCCTATCTATTCTCCTTACAATTGAATCCCCTATTACTATTGCCCTTCCACTCTTTTTTCTCCCCTCCTGTGCCGCAAAGCCACCCATGGTGCCATGAACTTGGCTGCTGCTGCCTTCCCCTGATGAGCCATCTCCCCAACAGTATCCAAAATGGTATACCTGTTTAGGAGGGAGATGACCGCAGGGGACTCCTGTACTACCTGCCTACTGCTATCCAAATGCCCCATTATTACCTCTTTAATAATTGACTCCAGCATCTTTCCCACCACCGAAGTCAGGCTAACTGGTCTGTAATTCCCGTTTTCTCTCTCGCTCCTTTCTTGAAAAGTGGGATAACATTAGCTATCCCCCAATCCACAGGAACTGATCCTGAATCTATTGAACATTGGAAAATGATCACCAATGCGTCCACTATTTCTAGAGCCACCTCCCTGAGGACCCTGCGATGCAGACCATCAGGCCCAGGGGATTTATCATCCTTCAGTCCCATTAGCCTACCCAATACTATTTCTCGCCTAATGAAAATTTATTTCAGTTCCTCTACCCCCTTAGATCCTCTGTCCTCCAGTACATCTAGGAGATTGTTTGTGTCTTCCTTAGTGAAGACAGATCCGAAGTACCTAATCAACTCTTCTGCCATTTCCTTGTTGCCCATAATAATTTCACCGGTGTCTGCATTCAAGGGACCCACAATTGACTTTACTACTCTTTTTCCCTTAACATATCTAAAGAAGCTCTGCATGAGACGGAGGTACAGATACGTAGAGAGATTACTGAATGATGACAAAGAAGCAGCATTGCCTTTTAGTGTGTGACTTTAACTTCCTGCTGTATGGTATTCAGTGCAAAATACTTAGGTGGATCATAAATTATTATGTGTATCCAAGAACATTCACAAAACAGTATGTGAATAGTCTAATTCGAGTGGACTAGAATAGTTCAACAGTCTAGTATGCGGATAGTCGAATTCCATACCTGTGTTGGAAAACGAGCCGAGCCAGGTGACTCAATAAACTGTGGACATTGCAAATGTGAGCAGTGAGCAAACTGTTGGAGAACCGGAGAGTATCTAATGTTTGAAGAAGATGGGTCTGAAGAAGGGTTTCGGCCCGAAACGTCGCCTATTTCCTTCGCTCCATAGATGCTGCTGCACCCGCTGAGTTTCCCCAGCAATTTTGTGTACCTTCGATATTCCAGCATCTGCAGTTCCCTTTTGAACACAGTATCTAATGTTCATTAGTTTAAGATGCAAGTAGAGAAAATTCAGGCAATTATAGGGCGGTTAGCCATACTTCAGTGGTAGGAAAGCTATTTAAGATAATTCTTCGGGAAAGGATTGATTCCCATTTTGGAAAAGAGTCTCTTTATTGGGGACATGGCTTTATACGTGGCAGATGGCATCCTACTTATGTGATCGGGTTTTTTGAGGAGATGACGATGATCGGTGGTGGTTGTTATTCTACGTGGATTTTAGGAAGGCGTTTGATAGTTACTCTGGTAGCCCGATTCAGAAGAATAAGATGCATGGGAATGACAGTGACTTGGTTGTATGGATTCCCAAATGGATCACAGTGGATTATGTTGGAAGGACATAATTCTGGATGCAGGCCAATGCCCAGTGGAATTTCGCTGGGATCTCTGTTGGAACCTCTGTTGCTCAAGAGACAGATAGAGAGTCATAGAGTGAAACAGTGTGGAAACAGGCCCTTCAGCCCAACTTCCTCACACTGGCCAACATGTCCATATCCTTCCAAACCTGTCCCATCCATGTACCTGTCTAACAGTTTCTTAAACATTGGGAGAGTATCAGCCTCAACTACCTCCCCTGGCAGCTTGTTTCATACACTCACCACCCTTTGAGTGAAAAAGTTACCCCTCAGATTCCTATTAAATCTTTTCCCCTTCACCTTGAACGTATGTCCTCTGGTCCTCGACACCCCTACTCTGGGCAAGAGATTCTGTGCATCTACCCAATTTATTCCTCATGATTTTATACTCCTCTATAAGATCACCTTGAGCTCCACGGAATAGAGACCCAACCTACTCAAACTCTCCCTATAGCTCATACTGTCTAGTCCTGGCACCATCCTCGTAAATCTTCTCTGAACCCTTTCAAGCTTGACAAAAACGTATCTATAACATGGTGCCCAGAACTGAACATGATAATCTGTAGTCTCACCAACGTCTTGTACAGGGCCTGTCCCACTTTGGCGTTATTTGCGCGTCATTTACGCAACATCATTTACGCGTCATGACGCACGATTTTGGGATTCTCAAAATCCTCTCGCGCCACCAGTGTGACACACAAATGGCGCCCAAGTGGGACAGGCCCTTACAACTGCAATATGACCTCCCAACTTCTATACTCAATACTCTGGCTGATGAAGGCCAATGTACCAAAAGATTTTTTGACCACCTTATCTACCTGTGACTCGACCGTCAAGGAACCATGCACCAGGCCTCTCCTCCTCAACACTCCCCAGAAACCTACCATTTACTGTGTAGGTCCTGCCTTTGTTAGACGTCCCAAAATGCAACATCTCACATTTCTCTGGATTCAATTCCATCAACCATTCCTCAGCCCACCTGACCAATCGATCAATATCCTGCTGCAATCTTTCATAACTATCTTCACTATCTTAAAAATCACCCACTTTTCTATCATCAGTAAACTTACTAATCTTGCTCTGTATGTTCTCATCCAAATCATTGATGTCGATGACAAACTATAATGGGCCCAGCCACGAACCCTGAGGCACACCACTAGTCACAGGCTTCCAGTCCAAGAAGCAACCTTCCATCATCACTCTCTGCTTCGTTCCATTCACCTATCTCTCCTTGGATCCCATGCGATCTAACCTTTCACAGCAGCCTACCATGCGGAACCTTGTCGAATGCCTTAATAAAATCTACAGCTCTGCTCTCATCGACCTTTTTGGTCACGTCTTCAAAAAAACAATCAGATTTGTGAGACACGACCTCCCACTTACAAACCATGCTGAGTAT
Source organism: Amblyraja radiata (assembly GCF_010909765.2). Classification (NCBI taxonomy): domain Eukaryota; kingdom Metazoa; phylum Chordata; class Chondrichthyes; order Rajiformes; family Rajidae; genus Amblyraja; species Amblyraja radiata. The sequence goes on from NC_045995.1 coordinate 2,349,174, forward strand.
TCCTATTCAGCCCTTGCCCATCCAAATGCCTATATAACCTATCCCTCAGAATACTCTCTGGTAACTTTCCAAGCACAGATGTTAAGCCCACCGGCCTATAGTTCCCAGCATTTTCCCTGCAGCCCTTCTTGAATAGAGGCACAATATTTGCCACCCTGCAGTCTTCCTGCTCCTCCCCTGTAATTAAGGACGACTGGTAAATTTCAACCAGGGCTCCTGCAATTTCCTCTCTAGTTTCCCACACATCCTCGGATATATATGATGAGGCCCTGGAGATATTTGTCTAACTTCATACACAATGATACCTTCGATGGTAACACTGACTGCTCTTAAGACACTTCCATTGACTGCCCCAAGTTCCTCCGTCCTACTGTCTTTCTCCTCGGTAAATACAGAGGACAAATACTCACTGAGGACCTTGCCCATCTCCTGTGGTCCACAAAGTGATGACCGCTTTGTTTCCTGATAGGTCCCATTCTCTCTCTAGTTACCCTTTTTTCCCCTTATGTATTAATGAAATCTTTTGGGATTGGCCTTAATGCTACTTAGAGCTATCTCCTACCCCTTTTTTTGCCCTTGTGATTTCCTTTAACGCTTTACTCCTTAGTTCCTGAAACTCCTCCAGTGATACACTGTCCCATACATCCTTCTTGTTTATGACCAATGCCTTAATTCCCCTCGTCAGCCAAGCTTCCTTTCATTTGCCTGCTTTGCCCTTCACTCTAACAGGGATGTACATATCCTGAGCTTTTGTCAGCACACTTTTAAAAACATCCCACTTGGCTGATGTTCCTTTTCCCTCAAAAAACCTCCAGTCAACTTGATCGAGACCTTCTCTCATACCCTCAAAGTTGGCCTTTCCCCAGTTGAGCATTTTCGCACATCCTTCTGTCCCTATCCATAAATATCTTAAAACCTAATCGAACTGGCACCAAAAGACTCCTCCACAAACACTTCATTAACTTGCCCTTCCCAATTTCCTAATGCTCGATCCAGTGTTGACCTCTCGCGTGTGGAGGCCTCTACATACTTCTTAAGAAAATTCTCCGGAGCACTTTTGAGGACCCCATTTAAATCCCCCACACTATGATTTCCCCAGTCTACATTGAGAAAGTTAAAATCCCCTACTACAACAATCTTATTTGACCTGCAGCTGTCTGCAATCTCCTGGCACATTTGTTCTTCTAATTCCCGTTGACTATTCGGGGGTCTGTAGTACACCCCCAACAAGGTGATCATCCCTTTCTTGTTCCTCAGCTCCACCCATATAGCCTCACTGGACGAACCGTCCGTAATGTCACCTCTGAACACTGCCGTGACATCCTCCTTGACCAACAATGCAACTCCCTCCTCTTTTCCCTCACCCCTGTCTCTCCTGAAGCTCCTGTACCCCGGGAACATTGAGCTTTCAGTCCTGCCCCTCTCTTAACCAGGTTTCTGTAATGGCTGCAACATCCCAGTGACTCATACCTATCCATGCCCAAAGCTCATCTGCCTTGCCCGTCAGGCCTCTTGCATTAAAATACGTGCAGTTTAAACCAACCCTCGCTCTCCGCCTTTCATCTGCCTATTCTGTCTACTAACCTTTCCGTCACAACCCTCCATACCAACTTCGAACCTCTCACCTGCCGCTGTCCTGCATCAGATCCCACCCCCCTGCCAATCTAGTTTAAACCCACCCGTGTAGCATTAGCAAACCTGCCCGATAAATGTCATGGACGCAAACGAAGATGGATTGGTTAGTAAGTTTGCAGATGACAACAGGACTGGTGGGGTCTCAGTCTGATGTTATTGATATGAATGAGGGGATTGAAGGCTTTGTGGTCGTTCTTGGGGATGATACGAAAATAGGTAGAGGGGCAGATAGTGTAGAGAAAGCAAGGACTCTGCAGATGGACCTGTACAGGTTGGGAGAATGGGCAGAAAAGTGGCAGATGGAATATAGTGCAGCAAAGTGTGGAGTGATGCATGTTAGTGGTAGGAATAAAGGCGTGGACTATTTTCCAACTGGAAAGAATCCAGAAATCGGAGCTGCAAAGGGACTTGGTAGTGCAGGTGCAGGATTCCCAAAAGGTTAATCTGCAGGTCGAATCAGTAGTAAAGAAAGCAAACTGAATGCTAGCATTTATTTCAAGAGATCTTGTATACAAAAACAGGGATGTAATGTTGAGGCTCTATAAGGAGCTGATAATGCCGCATTTGGAATATTGTAATTGTGGGCACCATATCTGAGGAAAAATGTGCTGGCTCTGGGGAGGGTCCAGAGGAGGTTTACATGAATGGTATTTATTTCAGTTATTTTTAAGGCAGAGGTAATAGATTATTGATTATTGATTAGTTCAGGTGTCAGACGTTATGGCGAGAAGGCATGAGAATGGGGTTCAGAGGAAGAGATAGATCAGCCATGATTGAATGGCCAAATTCTACTCTACTTCAAGGGCCAGGAAGCGAGCGGGCAAGATCATCTCTGACCCCTCTCACCCTGGCCACAAACTATTTGAATCACTTCCCTCTGGAAGACGACTCCGGACTGTCAAAGCTGCCACAGCCAGACATAATACAGTTTTTATCCACGAGTAGTTGCTCTACTCAACAGCCAAAAATCTGTAGCCTCCCTTTGATCTGGTATTTTGCTGGTTCACATGCTTGATCAATGGTGTTATATCATTAATGTTTTATTATTATTAATGTTTAGTGTTTTCTGAGTCATTCGTAACTGTCACTGTATGTCATGTTGTTATTTGTGGGCGGAACACCAAGGCAAATTCCTTGTATGTGAATACTTGGCCAATAAACTTACTTACTTACATACTATCACTTATGACCTGATGATGGAAAGACTGTCACGGTTTACTGCGGGACATGGATCAGCTACAGAAATGGGGGGGGGGAATATTCGAGTTAAAAGCCGAGCAAGGGCTCAGAGGAGTTGTAATTTGCCGATTAGAATTCAGAGGGTAAATATATAATGGCAAGATCCTGCACTGCACCGATGCACAACGATTTTGGGGCCAGAGTCCATATCTCATTGAAAGCAGCAACGCAAGTAGATAGAGTGGTAAAGAAAGCAATGAAATGCTTGCCTTCACTGTTGGGGGCACTGAGTATAAGCGCCCGAAGGTCATAGTGCAACGTTACAGGACTTTGTTGAGGCTGAATCTGGAGTATGGGGTGCTTTTCTGATTGCCCCAGAACAGGAAGAATGTGGGTGCTTTGGAAATGGTGCAGAGGCTTTTTCCAAGGATAATCCATGGTTTTGGGGGTCATTATCCAGGAGGTGAGCTTGGATAATCTTAGATTGTTTACTTTACAAAAGGCAGTGTGACGAAAGAGAATTATACAACATAGTTGTGATTTTTTTTTTCTTTCCTGGGATGCAAATATCAAATTCCAGAAATGTAGCTTTGAGGTGACAGGAACAGAGTTGATGCAGGTTTCACAATATTAGGAGATAAAATAATGAATTGCAAATGGTATTATTTTAAAACAGGCACAAAGTGCAGGAGTAACTCAGCCAGTCAGGCAGCATCCCTGGAGTTCATGGACCGGTTACATTTCTGATGGATAGTTAACATTTCATCTACTTTGTCTTGTGGCTCGTTCCATTTACCCACCACCCTCTGCACAAAAAAGTTGCCCGTCGGATTTTGATTAAATCTTCCCCTTCTTAACAAACTTATGCTCTCTGGTTCTAGAATCGCCTTCCTTGGTAGAAGAATCTGTGCATTAAATGCCTCCTCGTTATTTTAATCTCCTCTGAGATCACCCCCTCATGCTCTTGCGCTCCAAGGAATAAAATCCAAGCCTGCCAAAACTCTCTTTATAGCTCAGGGCCCTCGATTCTTTGCAGCATTTTTGTAAATCTTCTCGGCATTCTTTCCAACCGAATCCAACTTGCTTGTCTTTTTTGAGGAATGCTGGTGATTGTTGACGTACGGGCCGTGGATGTAGTCTGGCAAGGCACGTGTTGCCGGGTAAACTGATCCTTTAGATTGAGGTGTATGGGATCCATGGTGATTTGGTAGCTTGGATTCTGATCAGGCTTACCCACAAAAAATCGAAAGGGCGTTATCAGTTTAGTTGTAGTTTTGCAATACAGCGCGGAAACAGGCGCTTCGGCCCACCGGGTCCGGGCCTACCAGGGGGGGGGTATGGTGTTATCAAATAGGTAGTGACGGTGAAGAGGCATTTAGGAGGCACATGATTGAAGAGATTGCAGCTATATCGATTGTGTGCAGTCACAGGACATTAACTTGCAATATGTATGACACAGATGTGTGGCAAAAGGGAAACGTGCTACACTGTTCCAGGTTGTATGTCAGTAATGGGATGTGTTATAGATAAACATTGGGGATTAGCTCCATCTCCTGTCTCTCCGTCTGTTACCTGAACACACTCTCATTTCCAGGCTGTGGGGGAATGGTCTCACAGATTCTTGCACGGAGGATCTCGTCGCCGCTCTCAGCGCAAAGTGCTCAGTGACTGACGTGGAACTGGGATCAAACTCGTTCTCGGAACGATCTGTCCCCGCTCTCTGCCGCCTCACACTGGCTCTCCCGAGTCTGCAGTGGATCGGGTGAGTGTTTGCCTTAATAGAAACATAGAAAATAGGTGCAGGAGGTGGCCATTCGGCCCTTCGAGCCAGCACCGCCATTCATTGTGATCATGGCTGATCGTCCCCTATCAATAACCCGTGCCTGCCTTCTCCCCATATCCCTTGACTCCACTCGCCCCTAGAGCTCTATCTAACTCTCTCTTAAATCTATCCAGTGACTTGGCCTCCATTGCCCTCTGTGGCAGGGAATTCCATAAATTCACAACTCTCTGGGTGAAAAGGTTTTTTCTCACCTCAGTCTTAAATGACCTCCCCTTTATTCTCAGACTGGTTCTGGACTCGCCCAACATTGGGAACATTTTTCCTGCATCTAGCTTGTCCAGTCCTTTTATAATTTTATATGTTTCTATAAGAAATTCCCCCTCATCCTTCTAAACTCCAGTGAATACAAGCCTAGTCTTTTCAATCTTTCCTCATATGACAGTCCCGCCATCCCAGGGATCAATCTTGTGAACCTACGCTGCACTGCCTCAATCACAAGGAGAAAATATCACAAATTCCCCAAATTAGGAGACCAAAACTGTACACAATACTCCAGATGTGGTCTCACCAGAGCCCTATACAACTGCAGATGAACCTCTTTACTCCTATACTGAAATCCATTAGCTTTCTTCACTGCCTGCTGTACCTGTAAGCCAACTTTCAGTGACCGGTGTACAAGGACGCCCAGGTCTCGCTGCATCTCCCCTTACCTAACCTAACCCCAATGAGATAATAATATGCCCCCTTATTTTTGCCGCCAAAGTGGATAACCTCACATTTATCTATATTATACTGCACCTGCCACACATTTGCCCACTCACTCAACCTGTCCAGGTCACCCTGCTAACATCCTCTTCACAGTTCACACTGCCACCCAGCTTTGTGTCATCTGCAAACTTGCTAGTGATGCTCCTAATTCCCTCTACCAAATCATTAATATATTTGGTAAACAATTGCGGCCCCAACACCGAGCCTTGCGGCACTCCACTCGCCACTGCCTGCCATTCTGAAAAGGACCCGTTCACTCCTACTCGTTGCTTCCGGTCTGCCAACCAATTTTCTATCCATGTCAACACCCTACCCCCAATACCATGTGCTCTAAATTTAGTCACCAGACTCCCGTGCGGGACCTTATCAAAGGTTCAAGAAAATGTTAATGTTCAAGAAAATGACAGTGGAGCCAGGGCCTTGTTGATGATTTATCTGTGTTGACATCCCAACCTGTAGAATTGTCTGTGGAATTCTCTGCTTCAGAGGGTAGTGTAGGCCGGTTCCATGGATTTTTTCAAGAGAGAGCTAAATAGGGCTCTTAACGATAGCGGAGTCAGGGGATATGGGGAGAAGGCAGGAACGGGGTACTGATTGGGGATGATCAGCCATGATCACATTGAATGGTGGTGCTGGCTGGAAGGGCCGAATGGCCTACTCCTGCACCTATTGTCTATTTGGCTATCCTAGTTTTATTGGCCCTGTTGTGCAATTTGTTAATTTCCCCTTTATTCCTCATTCTGCTTCAGGTTCCGGGGGAATCAGTTCAGTTCAAATGGAGCAAAGCAGCTGCAAGGATGCAGGCCGAAGCTGACCGTGGCGATCTGAACATCAGAATGAATTGACCGACTGTCCAAATGGTGCCAGCACAACAACCTGGCTCTCAACATCAGTAAGACCAAGGAACTAATTGTGGACTTTGGTTGGGGAAGGATGAGGACCCACAATCCTGTTCACATCAATGGTGGAGAGGGGCAAAAACTTCAAATTGCTAGGTGTGCATATTCCTGAAGAACCTTCCTGGACCCAGCACACTAGTGCAATTATAAAGAAGGCACATCAGCGACTGCTTCCTGAGAAGATTACGGAGGTGTCGGAAGAGGTTTCTCCTAAACTTCTACAGGTGCACGGTAGAGAGCATTCTGATAGGTTGCATCATGGCCTGGTTCGGCAACTTGAACGTCCAGGAGCGAAAAAGTCTACAACAAGTTGTGACCACTGCCCAGTCCATCACCGGCTTTGACCGCTCCACCGTCAAAGGAATCTATCATAGTCCCTGCCTCAAAAAAGGCAGCCAAAATCATCAGATCCACACCATCCTTGCCACACACTCGTTTCAGCATTGCCATCAGGAAGAATTTACAGGAGCCTGAAAACTGTAACGTCCAGATTCAGGAACAGCTTCTTCCCTGCAGCCATCAGGCTATTAAACACAACAATAAAGCTCTGAACTGCAACAGAGTATATTATTATTGCACTATATTTGTTATTTATTGAACTTTTTTTTTCTCTTGCCCCATTATGTACTATGTTTGCATATTCACATATTCTGTTGTGCTGCAGCAAGTAAGAATTTAATTGTCCCATCCGGGACTTGTGACAATAAAACACTCTTGACTCTTGAATAAACATCACCATCGATGCAGTGGGAATATATTTGGTCAGTTTTCTGACCTCCTTTATAAAAGAGCTCTGCTTTGCTTTGATGCTGCGCTGTACCTAAAATGTTGCACTAACCTTTCATGTGAGGTTTCACAACTAGATACATTTTTCCAATAGATTTGGAAACATAAATCACATAATATTTGGTGCATGTAACAGTTAATGGCAGCTGAATGAAACTTAGTTATTCTCCATTGGAACGCCAAGTCAGCTGTTTGCAGCATACCGAATATTTTTTTATATACCTTGCGCTACTATAGACAATAGGTGCAGGAGTAGGCCATTCAGCCCTTCGTGCCAGCACCGCTATTCAATGTGATCATGGCTGATCATCCCCAATCAGTACCTCGTTCCTGCCTTCTCCCCTTACCCCCTGACTCTGCTATCTTTAAGAGCCCTATCTAGCTCCAGAGAATCGGCCTCCACTGCCCTCTGAAGCAGAGAATACCGCAGACTCACAACTGTGTGAAAAAGTGTTTCCTCGTCTACGCTCTAAATGGCTTACTCCTTATTCTTAAACTGTGGCCCCTGGTTCTGGACTCACCCAACATCGGGAACCTGTTTCCTGCCTCTAGCGTGTCCAACCCCTTAATAATCTTATATGTTTAGGCTCAATACAAGCTGCTCTAAGAATCCAGCACGGAGGCACTCTACAAACTCCCTTTCTTGGGGTCCAGTCCCAACCTGATTTTCCCAGTCTTCCTGCATGTTGAAATCTCCCATAACAACCGTAGCATCACCTTTACTACATGCCAACTTTCCATGATAATGTGTGCACCCATTGGATTCGGGATCATGCATTGCGTAAAATAAACTGGTTTACAACAAGTTATTTCAACGTTTTTTTTCCCAGTTGAAAGCAGATGAATGAAACATAGACACTAAATTGGAAATGCCAAATTAGACTACAGCATGTAGAATATTGCTTGATACATCTTGCACTAAATCTTGAGCTGCCTGCACTCAGACCATAATCCTCCATTCCTTTCTCATCCATATACCTATCCAATTTATTTTTAAATGATAAAATCGAACCTGCCTCCACCACTTCCACTGGAAGCTCTTTCCACACAGCTACCACTCTCTGAGTAAAGAAGTTCCCCCTCATGTTACCCCTAAACTTCTGTCCCTTAATTCTGAAGTCATGTCCTCTTGTTTGAACCTTCCCTACTCTCAATGGGAAAAGCTTGTCCACGTCAACTCTGTCTATCCCTCTCATCATTTTAAAGACCTCTATCAAGTCCCCCCATAACCTTCTGCGCTCCAGAGAATAAAGACCTAACTTGTTCAACCTTTCTCTGTAACTTAGTTGCTGAAACCCAGGCAACATTCTAGTAAATCTCCTCTGTGCTCTCTATTTTGTTGACATCCTTCCTATAACTGGGCGACCAAAATTGTACACCATACTCCAGAATTGGTCTCACCAATGCCTTGTACAATTTTAACATTACGTCCCAACTTCTATACTCAATGCTCTGATTTATAAAGGCCAGCATCCCAAAAGCATTCTTTACCACCCTATCTATATGAGATTCCACCTTCAGGGAACAATGCACAGTTATTCCTAGATCCCTCTGTTCAACTGCATTCCTCAATTCGCTACCATTTACCATGTACGTCCTATTTTGATTTGTCCTGCCAAGATGTAGCACCTCACACTTATCAACATTAAACTCCATCTGCCATCTTTCAGCCCATTCTTCCAAATGGCCTAAATCTCTCTGTAGACTTTGGAAATCTACTTCATTATCCACAACACCACCTATCTTAGTATCATCTGCATACTTACTAATCCAATTTACCACACCTTCATCCAGATCATTGATATAAATTACAAACAACAGTGGACCCAACACAGACCCCCGAGGCACCCCACTAGTCACCTGCCTCCAACCTGACAAACAGCCATCCACCATTACTCTCTGGCGTCTCCCATTCAGCCACTGTTGAATCCATCTTGCTACTCCTGCATTTATACCCAACAATTGAACCTTCTTAACCAACCTTCCATAAGGAACCTTGTCAAAGTCCTTACTAAAGTCCATATAGACAACATCCACTGCTTTACCCTCATCAATTTCCCTAGTAACCCCTTCAAAAAATTCAAGAAGATTAGTCAAATATGACCTTCCAGGCACAAATCCATGTTGACTGTTCCTAATCAGACCCTGTTTATCCAGATGCTTATATATATTATCTCTTAAGTATCTTTTCCATTAATTTGCCCTGTTTTTTTTATGAGTCTTTTCCATTAATTTGCCCTATTAATTAATACCCCCTGATCCCTTTGGCCACAAGGGCCACATCTAACTCTCTCTTAAATATAGCCAATGAACTGGCCTCAACTACCGTGGCAGAGAATTCCAGATTCACCACTCTCTGTGTGAAAAATGATTTTCTCAATACGGTCCTAAAGGACTTCCCTCATACTTAAACTGTGTTCCCTAGTTCTGGACTTCCCCAACATTGGGAATAATCTACAACAATCGGTGCAGATCCACATCAGCTGGTCTCCTCTCCATCCACAAGTCCAACCTCCGCAGTTTTGGGGACAGAGCCTTCTCCAGGGCAGCTCCCAGGCTCTGGAACTCCCTCCCCCAACTGATCCGCAATTCCGTGTCCCTCACCATCTTCCAATCCCGCCTCAAGACCCATCTCTTCACCTCTGCCTATCCTTAGCCCCACGTCCCCGTCCCTTTTCATCTGTGCATTAATTGCTTCATACTGCGTTTTGTATTGAATTCTGTATTTACTTTGTGTACTAGTCATGTCTCTACTATTTATTTCATTCCCCTTAAATGTTTTTCCTCTACCTGCTAAATATTTGTAAGGTGTCCTTGAGACTCTTGAAAGGCGCCCATAAAAATAAAATGTATTATTATTATTATTAATCTTCTAAATTATAGCGTGTACAAGCCGAATATATCCAGTCTTTCTTCATATGAAAGTCCTGCCATCCCAGAAATCAGTCTGATGAACCTTTTCTGTACTCCGTCTATGGCAAGAATGTCTTTCCTCAGATTAGGAGACCAAAACTGTATGCAATACTCCAGGTGCGGTCTCACCAAGATCCTGTACAACTGCAGTAGAACCCCCCTGCTCCTATACTCAAATCTCAAATTCTCAGACACCTACTCCTAGTTATCCTTGGAACATGACCCCACAGCCGAGCACCAGGCCTTAATCGCATTACTGATTTCATCACTTCCAGCTCTCTGCCCCCTAAAGCCTCCAACCTTATAGTTCCCCAGCCCCGCACGGCCCGATTTTATCTTCTCCCCAAAATCCACATACCTGGATCAAGACCTGTCCCGGCAGACCCATTGATTCTGCTTGTTCATATCCCACCAAATTATTTTCCACATACCTCGACTCCATCGTATCCCCCCGGTCCAATCCCTCTCTACCTACAGTGTGTCCAAGAAACCTCACACGCTTTTTGTCTCCGCAATGACTTCCGTTTTCCAGGCCCCCACTCCCTCATGTCTACTGTGGATGTCCAGTCACTCTACACCTCCACCCCCCACCAGGACGGTTTTAAGGCCCTTCGTTTCTTCCTTGACCGCAGAACCATCCAATTTCCGTCTACCAATACTCTCCTCCGCCTCGCAGAGTTGGTTCTTACCCTCAACAACTTCTCCTTCGACTCCTCCCACTTCTTCCAAATCCAAGGCGTAGCTATGGGCATTCACATGGGCCCCAGCTATGCCTACCTCTTTGTAGGGTATGTCGAACAATCCCTGTTCCAGGTGTACATTGGCCCTATCCCCGAACTCTACCTCCGCTACATTGACGGCTGCATTGGTGCTACCTCCCGCACCCATGCAGAACCCAGTGACTTCATCAATTTCACCATTAATTTCCATCCTGCACTCAAATTCACTTGGACCATCTCCGACATCTCCCTACCGTTTCTAGATCTCACCGTCTCCATCACAGGAAACAGACTATTGACCGGCATCTACTACAAATCTACTGACTCCCATCGCTCTCTTGACTACACTTCTTCCCACCCTGCTTACTGTAAAGACTATCCCCGACTCCCAATTCCTCAGTTTACGCGGTATCTGCACGGGGGCTCCGCTCTTCCATTATAGATGAGGCTCTCACTATGGTCTCCCCAATATCCCGCAGCTCCGCTCTTGCTCCCCCTCCCCCCATTCATAACAAGGACAGAGTCCCCCTTGTCCTCATCTTCCACCCCATCAGCTGTCGCATACAGCATATAATCCTCCAACATTTTTGCCACCTCCAACGGGATCACACTGCTGGCCACATTTTCCCATCTCCATCCCTTTCTGCTTTCTGCAGAGACTGTTCCCTCCGAAACTCCCTGGTCACCTCATCCTTTCCCACCCAAACCACCCTCTCCCCAGGTACTTTCCCCTGCAACCGCAGGAGATGCAACACCTGTCCAATTACCTCCTCCCTCAACTCCATCCAAGGACCCAAATAGTCTTTCCATGTGAGGCAGAGGTTCACTTGCACCTCCTCCAACCTCATCCGCTGCTTACACTGTTCCAGGTGTCAACTTCTCTACAGCGGCGAGACCAAGCGCAGGCTCGGCGACAGTTTTGCTGAACACCTCCGCTCAGTCCGTTTTAACTTACCTCATCTCCCGGTGGTTCAGCACTTGAACTCTCCTCCCATTCCCAATCTGACCTTTCTGTCCTGGGCCTCCTCCATTGTCAGAGTGAGGCCCACCGCAAATTGGGGGAACAGCACCTCATATTTCGCTTGGGTAGTTTACACCCCAGCCGTATGAACATCGACTTCTTCAGTTAGCCCTTGCTTTCTCTCTCCATACTGATGGAGGAACCAGACTGATTCCTGGGATGGCAGGACTTTCATATGAAGAAAGACTGGATAGACTCGGCTTGTACTCGCTAGAATTTAGCAGATTGAGGAGGGATCTTATAGACACATACAAAATTCTTAAGGGGTTGGACAGGCTAGATGCAGGAAGATTATTCCCGATGTTGGGGAAGTCCAGAACTAGGGGTTACAGTTTAAGGATAAGAGGGAAGTCTTTTAGGACCGAGATGAGAAAATCATTTTTTACACAGAGAATGGTGAATCTGTGGAATTCTCTGCCACAGAAGGTAGTTGAGGCCAGTTCATTGGCTATATTTAAGAGGAAGTTAGATGTGGCCCTTGTGGCTAAAGGGATCAGGGGGTATGGAGAGAAGGCAAGGATGGGATACTGACTTGGATGATCAGACATGATCATATCGAATGGCGGTGCAGGCTCGAAGGGCCAAATTGCCTACTCCTGCACCTATTTTCTATGTTTCTATACCCTCCCCCTTCCCATTTCTCCCACTAGTCTTACTATCTCCAACTACATTCTTAGTCCCTCCTCTGGCATCATTCTGAAAAAGGGTCTCGACTCGAAACGTCACCCATTCCTTCTCTCCAGAGATGCTGCCTGACCTGCTGAGTTACTCCAGCATGCTGTGTCTACCTTCGATAGATTCTTGACCAGTACAGGTCTCGGGGTATGGGGAGAAGGCAGGAGATTGGAGTTAAGAGGTAATGATAGATCAGCCATGATTGAATGGCAGGATGGACTTGATGAGCCGAATGGCTTAATTCTACTAACACTTGTGACCTTATGACTTCAGTTCCCTCCCTCCCCCCATTCATTCCCATTGATTGCAGGGAATGTCAATGATATCCCTGGCTGGCGAAAAAATAAAACTGGGAAGGCGGCCTAACCGTGGCTGACGAGGGAAGTCAAGGATAGTGTTAAAGCCAAGGAAGAGGCATATAAATTGGCCAGAAAAAGCGGCAAACCAGAGGACTGGGAGGAATTTAGAACTCAACAAAGGAGGACATAGGAGCTAATTAAGAGGGGGGGGGGGGGGAAGAGCAAGAAGTAATTCTATAGACCTGTTAGTTTGACTTCAGTGGTGGGCAAATTAATGGAAAAGATACTTAGAGATAATATATATAAGCATCTGGATAAACAGGGACTGATTAGGAACAGTCAACATGGATTTGTGCCTGGAAGGTCATGTTTGACTAATCTTCTTGAATTTTTTGAAGAGGTTACTAGGGAAATTGACGAGGGTAAAGCAGTGGATGTTGTCTATATGGACTTTAGTAAGGCCTTTGACAAGGTTCCTCATGGAAGGTTGGTTAAGAAGGTTAAACTGTTGGGTATAAATGCAGGAATAGCAAGATGGATTCAGCAGTGGCTGAATGGGAGAAGCCAGAGGGTAATGGTGGATGGCTGTTCCCACCGGGAGCTCAGGTGGGAACAGCCGCTGCCGCCGCCGCTCGGCCCCGTGTCCTTTCACCATCCGCTCCTCCCTTCCCCAGCGCCATCCTGCGGCCGCGACCTGAGGAGCCGGAGCCCGAGGCGTGCGGGCGGTGAGGAGCGGGGGGGATGTGAGTGAGTGAGGAAGGAGAGGAGGTCTGGGCGCCCTCTGGTCCTCCGAGTGCAGCGTCTCTGGTCCTCCGAGTGCAGCGTGTCTGGTCCTCCGAGTGCAGCGCCCACCTGGCGGCGGGATTCCGTGACGCACCGTCTTTGTTCCTCTGTCTGCAGCGCCACCTGGCGGCGGGAGGGTTAAGTTTAGTTTATTGTCACGTGTACCGAGGTTCAGTGAAGCTGCTAGCCCTTGCTGTCTCCTCCCCTTCCTTAACCCTCTAGCTGTCTCCTCCCACCCTCCCATCCGCCCGCCCTCGGGCTCCTCCTCCTCCTCCCATTTTCCTTCTTTCTCCCCCCCCCCCCACCCCCCATCAGTCTGAGGAAGGGTTTCGGCCCGAAACGTCGCCTATTTCCTTCGCTCCATAGATGCTGCTGCACCCGCTGAGTTTCCCCAGCCATTTTGTGTACCTTCAGTGAAGCTTTGTTGTTGTTGCTAACCAGTCAGCAGAAAGACAACACGTGATCACAATCGATCCGTCCACAGTGTACGAATACGGGATGAAGATAATAACGTTGAGTGTAAGACTTGTGTGACTCCAGTGCGGAGACAATGTTTCTCCCTGTATAAGGTCGAAAGTGATAGCAGCAGAATCAGGCCATTCGGTCCATCAAGTCTACTCCGCCATTCAATCATGGCTGATCTTTCTTTCCCTCCTAACCCCATTCTCTTGCCTTCTCCCCGTAACCATTGACACCCGTATCTCGGTACACGGAACGGTAAAGAGCCAATATCAGGAAAAGGGGAGGTGCAACGAGACCTGGGTGTCCCAGTACATCAGTCACTGAAAGTATACGTGCAGGTACAGCAGGCAGTAAAGAAAGCTGATGGCATGTTGGCCTTCATTGTGAGAGGATTTGAGTTTAGGAGGTCCTACTGCAGTTGTACACGGCCCTGGTGAGGCCGCACCTGGAGTATTGTGTGTCATTTTGGTCTTCTAATTTGAGGAAGGACATTCTTGCTATTGAGTGAGTGCAGCGTAGGTTCACCAGCTTAATTCCCACAGGTATACATAAATGCTGGAGAAGCTCAGCGGGTGAGGCAGCAACTATGGAACGAAGGAATTCCTTCGCTCCATAGATGCAGCCTCACCAGCTGAAATTCTCCAGCATTTTTGTCTACCTTTGATTTTTCCAGCATCCGCTGGTCTTTTTTAAACAGGTTAATTTCCGGGGTGGCTGGACTGACATGTAATGCAAAAATGGGTCGACTGGGCTTGTATTGCTGGAATTTAGACGGAAGAAAGGGAATCTTGTAGAAACATATAAAATTATTAAAGGATTGCGAAGGGAAGATGCAGAAAACATGTCCCCGATGTTGGTGGAACCCACAACCAGTGGTCACCGTATAAGAATAAGGGGTAGGTCATTTAGGACTGAGACGAAGAAAAATGTTTTCACACAGAGAGTTGTAAATCGGTGGAATTTTCTGCCTCAGAATTCTCTACTACAAATCAATGACTCCCATGGCTATCTGGGGGTCATGACTTTCCGACATCTACATAGGTTTCTGACATCTATTCAAACCCACTGATTCCCATATCTATCTGCAATACACTTCTTTCCACCCTGCTTCCTGTAAGGACTCTATCCCCTACTCCCAATTCCTGCCGCATCTGCACCCAGGGCATCGGAGTGGTCCTCATTCTTTAGGGAAAGGGGGTTCCTCTTTCCGACTATAGACGAGGCTCTCAACAGGGTCTCCGCTATTTCCCGTAGCTCTGCTCTCAATCCCCATCCCCCCGCACGTAACAAGGGCAGAGCCCCTCTTGTCCTCACCTTCAACCCCACCAGCCGTCACACACAACAGATAATACTCTGACATTTTCGCCACCTCCAACAGGATCACACCACTGGCCACATTTTCCCATATCCTCCCCTTTACGGAAGACCGCTCCTTCCGTAACTCCCTGGTCAATTCGTCCCTTCACACCCCCTCCCCTGGTGCTTTCCCTTGCAACCACAGGAAATGCTACACTTGTCGCTTTACCTCCCTCTTGACTCCATCCAAGGACCCAAGCAATCTTTCCAGGTGCGGCAGAGGTTCACCTGCACCTCCTCCAACCTCATCTATTGCATCCGCTATTCTAGGTGTCAGCTGCTCTATATCGGTGAGACCAAGCGTAGGCTTGATGATCGCTTCGCTCAACACCTCCGATCCGTTCGCACTAACCAACCTGATCTCCCAGGGGTCCAGCACTTCAACTCCCCCTCCCATTCCGAATCCGACCTTTCTGTCCTGGGCCTCCTCCATGGCCAGAATGAGTCCCATTGTAAATTAGAGCAGCACCTCATATTTCGCTTGGGCAGTTTACACCCAGCGGTATGAACATTGAATTCTCCAATTTCAGGTAGTCATTGCTTTCTCGCTCCTTTTCCTCCCCTTCCCAGCTCACCCACAACCTACTGTCTCCGCCTCTTCCTTAATTTTCTATTCCTATTCATAATTTATGTGTAAAAATATATTTAATCTGAGGAGCGGGGGTGCCAGTTAGCGGGAGAGCGAGGTGCAACAGCGAGAGATAGAGGGCGCAGATGTGGTGACGAGGAGAGACATTCTCGGCAGCTGCGCTGCTGCGCGCACACAGACCCGCACCTCATCCGCAGCCAGGATCAAACCCGAGTCCCCGGCGCCGCAAGGGCTGCCAAACCGTCACTGGACCGTCCCAGTCCCCCCGAGTGCCCCATCCACGCCCGGGGGGCGGCCGGAGATGTCCGGGGCGAACAGGACCGACAGGCCACCGACCCGCAGCAGCAGCGGCCCCAGGCCCACAGCCAGCGCGGAGAAGAAGCGCCAAACCCAGCCCAACCTCACTCCAACTCCCGAGGATCCCATTCCCCGACGAGCCGGGGGCCGCCAGCCGCACTAGCCGCCCCACCCAGAGGCCGCCGGCCAACTCCCCCGGGCGCCGGTGAAAGCCGAGCACCAGCCATCAACGGGGGGGAAACGAAACGCTGCAGCAACTCAGCGGGACAGGCAGCATCCCCGGAGAAAAGGAATGGGTGACGTTTCACGTCGAGACCCCCCCCCCCCCCCCCACGCTGGCTGCAAGTCCAGTGCCACCACCGCTCAGGGCCGGCGCCCCACCAGTCCAGGGCTGTCGACCAACCCGGTGGGACAGGCAGAGCCGAGCTGGAGCCAGTGACTTTAACACCCCACGCCGGCTGCTAGCCCGGGGCCCCCCGGACATCTCCGGAGACTCTCGGACAGGGACGGGACACATGGGAGGGGACGGGGAAGGTCCAGCAGCAACTCAACAGTGCCGGAGACCCGGGCCCAACCACGGACGAAACGCAGACCTGCACCCACACAGCGGCACAGCCGCCGATAATGTTTATAGCGAGTGACCTATGACCTGGGCATGCGCAGTCAGAATACCGGACTCGCTTATTCGGGGGAGGGACTCAAATAGAGAAAGCTAGTAGACAATGTGTGAGGCAGGAGGCAGTGAAGGCAAAATGTAGGGGAGAAAGAAGAAAAATATAATAAACAGAGAATAAGAGGTGGTGCGTTTCTTAAATGTGTATATTTTAATGCTAGCAGCATTGTAAGAAAGATGGATGACCTTAGAGCCTAGATTGACACCTGGAAGTATGATGTTGTGGTGATCAGTGAAACATGGTTGCAGGAGGGCTGTGATTGGAAACAAAATATTCCACAATTTTGAAGCTTCTGGTGTGATAGAATTGGAGGGGCAAGAGGTGGAGGTGTTGCATTGCTTGTCAGGGAAGATATTACAGCAGTGCTTTGGCAGGATAGATTAGAGGGCTCATGTAGGGAGGCTATTTGGGTGGAACTGAGAAATGGGAAAGGTGTAGCAACGCTTTTAGCAGTGTATTATAGACCCCTAATGGGGAGCGAGAATTGGAAGAGCAAATATGTAAGGAGATAGCAGATATTAGTAGTAAGCACAAGGTAGTGATTGTGGGAGATTTCAATTTTCCACACATAGACTGGGAAACACATTCTGTAAAAGGGCTGGATGGTTCGGAGTTTGTAAAATGTGTGCAGGATAGTTTTTTGCAGCAATACATAGAGGTACCTACTAGAGAAGGGGCAGTGTTGGACCTCCTGTTAGTAAATGAGACAGGTCAGGTGGCAGAGGTATACGTTGCGGAGCACTTCGGGTCCAGTGATCACAATACCAATAGTTTCAATGTAATTATGGAGAGGGTCAGAACTGGACCTAAAGTTGAGATTTTTGATTGTAGAATGGCTAACTTTGAGGAGATGCGAAAGGATTTAAAAGGAGTGAATTGGGACGTTTTGTTTTATGGGAAGGATGTAGAAGAGAAATGGAGGACATTTAAAGGTGACACTTTAAGAGTACAGAATCTTTATGTCCCTGTTCGGTTGAAACGAAATAGTAAAAATTGGAACGAGCCATGGTTTTCAAGCCATGGAACGAGCCAGCGAAATTGGACACTTGGTTCGGAAAAAGAGAGAGATCTACAATAATTATAGGCAGCATGGAGTAAATGAGGTGCTTGAGGAGTATAAAGAATGTAAAATGAATCTTAAGAAAGAAATTAGAAAAGCTAAAAGAAGATATGAGGTAGCTTTGGCAAGTAAGGTGAAAGTAATCCAAAGGTTTTCTACAGCTATATTAATAGCAAAAGGATAACGAGGGATAAAATTGGTCCGTTGGAGAGTCAGAGTGGATAGCTATCTGCAGAGCCAAAAGAGATGGGGGAGATATTGAACAATTTATTTTATTCGGTATTCACCAAGGCGAAGGATGTAGAATTTTGTGAGGTAAGGGAAACAAGGAGAGTAGCTATGGAAACTATGAGATTCAAAGAAGAGGAAGTACGAACACTTTTGAAAAATATGAAAATTGGTCTCCAGGACCTGACAGGATATTCCCTCGGACATTGAGGGAGGTTAGTGTAGAAATAGCAGGGGCTATGACAGAAATATTTCAAATATCATTAGAAACGGGAATAGTGCCGGAGGATTGGCGTACTGCACATGTTGTTCCATTGTTTAAAAAGGGTTCTAAGAGTAAACCTAGCAATTATAGACCTGTTAGTTTGACATCAATGGTGGGCAAATTAATGGAAAGGATACTTAGAGATAATATATATAAGCATCTGGATAAACAGGGTCTGATTAGGAACAGTCAACATGGGTTTGCGCCTGGAAGGTCATGTTTGACTAATCTTGAATTTTTTGAAGAGATTACTAGGGAAATTGATGAGGGTAAAGCAGTGGATGTTGTCTATATGGACTTCAGTAAGGCCTTTGACAAGGTTCCTCTTGGAAGGTTGGTTAAGAAGGTTCAATTGTTGGGTATTAATGGTGGAGTAGCATGATGGATTCAACAGTGCCTGAATGGGTGATGCCAGAGAGTAATGGTGGATGGCTGTTTGTCAGGTTGGAGGCCGGTGACTAGTGGGGTGCCTCAGGGATCTGTGTTGGGTCTACTGTTGTTTGTCATGTACATCAATGATCTGGATCATGGTGTGGTAAATTGGATTAATAAGTATGCAGATGATACTAAGATAGGTGGTGTTGTGGAAAGTAGATTTTCAAAGTCTATAGAGAGATTTAGGCCATTTGGAAGCGTGGGCTGAAAGATGCAGATGGAGTTTAATCCTGATAAATGTGAGGTGCTACATCTAGGAATAACTGTGTAAAGTTCCCTGAAGGTGTAATCTCATGTAGATAGGGTGGTAAAGAAAGCTTTTGGTGTGCTAGCCTTTATAAATCAGAGCATTAAGTATAGAAGTTGGTGTGTAATGTTAAAATTGTACAAGGCATTGGTGAGGCCAATGCTGGAGTATGGTGCACAATTTTGGTCGCCTAATTATAGGAAGGATGTCAACAAAATAGAGAGAGTACACAGGAGATTTACTAGAATGTTGCCTGGGTTTCAGCAACTAAGTGACAGAGAAAGGTTGAACAAGTTAGGTCTTTATTCTTTGGAGCGCAGAAGGTTAAGGGGGGACTTCATAGAGATCTTTAAGGGCCGATATGGCCTGTTTCCGTGCTGTCATTGTTATATGTTTATATGGTTATTCACTGGATGGTTACAAGACTAGATTTTCAAGTTAGATTTAGCTCAAAAGCTAACGGAATCAAGGGATATGGGGAAAACGCAGGAACGGGATACTTGACCATGTTGAATGTTGGTGCTGGATCGAAGGGCTGAATGGCCTAGTCCTGCACCTTTTGCCTGTTACCTTCTCCTAACTAACAATGTTCTATTCTACATTTTCCTTGAACTCCATTCTCTTTGTCCTGTTTTCACTCCTTACACTTTCTTATCTCTGTACTTCCCATCAGACTAAAGAAGGGTCTCGACCCGAAACGTCACGCATTCCCTCTTTCCACAGAAGCTACCCGACCCGCTAAGTGACTCTAGCACTGTGTGACCTTCTTTCCATGATGCATGCCACCTCCCATGTGACTCTGCGCAATGGCAGGGTGCGTGGCAGGAAGTCCCCCTCGGATTGGCAGTGACGTCAGTGCGCTGGTCGTGCAGGCCCCCCTTCTCCCACTTGCTTCTTCGCCCCCTCCCTTCTGCCCCTCCCCCTCACTCAACTCCCACTCCCCTTCCCCCCTCCCTCAACTCCGTCTCCCCCCTGCTCTCCCTTCATAACCCCTCTCCCTTCTCCCTTCTCCCCTTCCCCTAACTTCCACCGTCCTCATCCCTCTCCCCCACTTCCCCCCCCCTTGCCTCCTCACCACCTCTCCCCTCCTTCCTCCCCCTCGTATCTCCCCCAGTCACCCCCCCCCCCCCAGTCCTCTCCCCATCCCCAGCTTTCCCCCCTTCAAGCACCAGTCACGCGTTAGTAATGTCCTGTTTGCCAGCTTGTTGACCCTCTGTGTTCCCCTCCTGCAGGGTTTTGGAGCTGTTGCTGTGGACGGAGAGACGGGGATGTGAGCGGCCATTGAGGGTGGCCAGGGTGCCGGTAAGCCCCACCCCCCATCTGCTCCGTGTGTGGGCTGAGCTTCGAGGGGCTGAGCTTCAATGGAGGACCACATGACAGGGCACAACAAGGAGAAGCGTTATGAATGCGACGTATGTGGCAAGGCCTGGCAGTGCCCGAGCCATCTAGAGATCCACCGGCGGGTGCACACGGGAGAACGCCCCTTTGACTGCTCCGACTGCGGCAAGACCTTTACCCAATTGTCGGCGCTGCAGGTGCATCGGCGGGTGCACACGGGAGAACGCCCCTATGAATGCTCCAACTGCGGCAAAAGCTTCAAGACGGCACAGGAATTGAAGATACACCAGCGAGTGCACACGGGCGAGAAGCCCTATGGGTGCTCCACCTGCGGCAAGAGCTTTACCCAGTTGTCGGGGCTGCAGGTGCACCAGCGCGTGCACTCGGGCGAGAAGCCCTATGGTTGCTCCACATGCGGCAAGAGCTTTACCAGTTTGTCGGTGCTGCAGGTGCACCAGCAGGTGCACACGGGAGAACGCCCCTTTGAATGCTCTGACTGCGGCAAGCGCTTCAATACGGCGCAGTATCTGAAGATACACCGGCGAGTGCACACAGGCGAGAAGCCCCATGGCTGCTCCACCTGCGGGAAGAATTTGCCCAGTTGTCGGGGCTGCAGGAGCACCGGTGGGTACACATGGTCGATAAACCCCATGGCTGCTCCACCTGTGGCAAGAGCTTTGCCCGGTTGTGGAGGCTGCGGGAGCACCGGCAGGTGCACAGCAGCGAACGGCCGTTCTCCTGTTCCGACTGCGGCAAAGGCTGCAAGTCGTGCAAGCACCTGAAGGTGCACAGGCGCCTGCACACCGGGGAGCGGCCCTACACCTGCAGCGACTGTGGCAAGGGCTTCACCCATTCCAGCAACCTGCTGTCCCACCAGCGCACCCACACCGGGGAGCGCCCCTTCATTTGCACCCAGTGCAGCAAGGGCTTCACCCAGTCCAGCAGCCTGCTGTCCCACCAGCGCACCCACACCGGGGTGCGCCCCTTCACCTGCAGCGACTGCGGCAAGGGCTTCATCTGCTCCAACAGGCCGCTGTCCCACCAGCAGGTGCACGACAGCGACCGTCCCTTCCCCAGCCCGGTGTGTGGAGCGCGCTTTTCCATGGCCTCCCATGCCTTGTCTCACCAGCGCGTGCACACCAGTGGCCAGCCCTACGACTGCCTGTATTGCGGTGAGTCGTTTGACAGCTCGCGGGGGTTGCGGCAGCACCGGCGGGCTCACGTCGTCGAGCAGCAGCTCCCACTGCGGCAAGAATTTCAAGAGAGCACGGGGGCTGCGGGAGAACCAGCGGATACACACCAGAGAGAGACCCTTTGAGTGCGTTGAATGTGGCGAGGGTTTCACCCGCATGTCCAGCCTGTGGCAGCACCAGTGTGCCCACAGCGGTGAGCGTCCCTTCCCCTGCCCATCCTGTGGTAACGGCTTCACCCGCCTTGACCACCTGCTGGAGCACCGGCGAGTCCACACTGGCTAGCACCCCTTCACCTGCCCGCTCCTCCAGCCTGCTGGCACACCGCGATGTGGATAGGCATTGTTTAGGTAGTCACACAATGCTGGAAGGAATGGGTGATGTTTCAGGCCCAAAACATCTCCAATTCTTTCTCCCCAGAGATGCTTCCTGACCCGCTGAGTTACTCCAGCACTCTGATAAACGTCACACATCCATGTTCTCCACAGATGCTGCCTGACCCTCTGAGTTACTCCAGCACTCTGATAAACGTCATCCATCCATGTTCTCCACAGATGCTGCCTGACCCTCTGAGTTACTCCAGCACTCTGTGAAACGTCACCTATCCATGCTCTCCACAGATGCTGCCTGACCCTCTGAATTACTTCAGCACTCTGTGAAACGCCACCTATCCATATTCTCCACAGAAGCTGCCTGACCCGTCAAGTTACTGTAGCACTTCTTGTTCGAGTCATACAGTGCGGATACAGGCCCCAACTGGTCCACAACTACCAACATGTCCCAGCAACACTAGTCCCACCTCCCTGCGTTTGCTCCATATACCTCCAAACTTTTCCTATCCATGTACCTGTCTAACTGTTTCTTAAACTTTGGGATAGTCCCAGCCTCAACTACGTCCTCGGGCAGCTTGCTCCATACACCCAGCACCCTTTATGTGAAAAAGTTACCCGTCTGATTTCTATTAAATATTTTCCCCTTCACCTTGAACCCATGTCCTCTGGTCCTCGATTCCCACACTCTGGACAAGAGATTGTGTGCATCTAACTAAGTTCTGTTCGATAAAAGATTCCGGCCTCTGTAGTATCTTGTGTCTCCCTCACCTATATCCACCTATCACTTCTGAATAAGACTCTCAACCTGAAATGTCACCCATTCCTTCTCTCTAGAGATGCTACCTGTCCCGCTGAGTTACTCCAGCATTTCACTGACATTTGCGCTCGGTCCGCCGAGGACTGCTGGATCTCCCGGTTGCCAACCATTTTAACCCCTTCCCACTCCCACATTGATCTTTCTGTCCTGGGCCCTCCATTGCCAGAGTGAGGTGATACGGAAACTGGAGGAGCAGCACCTCATAGCTTACAGCCCAATGACATGAACATTGAATTCTCCAAATTAAGGAGACACCCCCCCCCCCCCCCCCCCCCTTCATAATCAAGTCCCAGAGTCTGTCCCGACATCATCTATTTTCTTCCAGCTTTCTCCCCTGACTCCATCAGTCCAAAAAAGGGTCCACACTCGCCACGTTTAACAATAAGGGGTAAGCCATTTAGAACGGAGATGAGGAAACGTTTTCACACAGAGAGTTGTGAGTCTGTGGAATTCTCTCCCTCAGAGGGCGGTGGAGGCCGGTTCTCTGGATACCATATAACAATTACAGCACGGAAACAGGCCATCTCGACCCCTCTAGTCCGTGCCGAACACATAGTCTCCCCTAGTCCCATATACCTGCGCTCAGACCATAACCCTCCATTCCTTTCCCATCCATATAACTATCCAATTTATTTTTAAATGATAAAAACGAACCTGCCTCCACCACCTTCACTGGAAGCTCATTCCACACAGCTACCACTCTCTGAGTAAAGAAGTTCCCCCTCATGTTACCCCTAAACTTCAGTCCCTTAATTCTCAAGTCATGTCCCCTTGTTTGAATCTTCCCTACTCTCAGTGGGAAAAGCTTTTCCACGTCAACTCTGTCTATCCCTCTCATCATTTTAAAAACCTCTATCAAGTCCCCCCTTAACCTTCTGCGCTCCAAAGATACTTGATACTTTCAAGAGAGAGCTTGATAGGACTCTTGAAGATAGCGGAGTCGGGATATGGGGAAAAGGCAGGAACGGGGTACTGATTGGGGATGATCAGCCATGATCACATTGAATGGCAGTGCTTGCTCGAAGGGCCAAATGGCCTACTCTTGCTCCTATTGTCTATTCTTCATTCCCCTCCAAAGTGCCGGTAGACACAGCAGGTCAGCTATCCGTGGTTGGAAACGGATGGAGAAGTGTTCCTAATATAAGCCTTCCTTGGCCCTGTCGAGGAGCAGGCAATCAACATCTTCCCAGTTTTTCCTGACCTCACTGTGTTCTTCGGAATTCTTCAGAATTCATGTTCTACTATCAATAATGAAAGAAAATGCCAACCATCTCTAGAAATGTTAAGAATTTATACTCGCCTCCATGCATATCTGTAGCCGTAGGGCAGTCGGACACCTCCCCACTACTTCAAAGATAGTTCCTGCACTTGGCAATATCATTTGTTCATTTTATTTGTTTAATGGATTTGATTAGATTAGGAAACGTTTCCTTTCCTACAAGGGACTTTCCTCTGAGGAGTTTCTATAGCAACATGCCCACTCTTGCCTTTATAAAGAGACTGAAGATTTGTACTGCAAGGTATGACTGACAAATAATGGATTAACCATATAACCATATAACAATTACAGCACGGAAACAGGCCATCTCGGCCCTACAAGTCCGTGCCGAACAACTTTTTTCCCTTTGTCCCACCTGCCTGCACTCATACCATAACCCTTCATTCCCTTCTCATCCATATGCCTATCCAATTTATTTTTAAATGATACCAACGGACCTGCCTCCACCACTTCCACTGGAAGCTCATTCCACACCGCTCCCACTCTCTGAGTAAAGAAGTTCCCCCTCATGTTACCGCTAAACTTCTGTCCCTTAATTCTGAAGTCATGTCCTCTTGTTTGAATCTTCCCTTTTCTCAAAGGGAAAAGCTGATCCACATCAACTCTGTCTATCCCTCTCATCATTTTAAAGACCTCTATCATGTCCCCCCTTAACCTTCTGCGCTCCAGAGAATAAAGACCTAACTTATTCAACCTTTCTCTGTAACTTAGTTGTTGAAACCCAGGCAACATTCTAGTAAATCTCCTCTGTACTCTCTCTATTTTGTTGACATCCTTCCTATAATTGGGCGACCAAAATTGTACACCATACTCCAGATTTGGTCTCACCAATGCCCTGTACAATTTTAACATTACATCCCAGCTTCTATACTCAATGCTCTGATTTATAAAGGCCAGCATACCAAAAGCTTTCTTTACCACCCTATCTATATGAGATTCCACCTTCAAGGAACTATGCACGGTTATTCCCAGATCCCTCTGTTCAACTGTATTCTTCAATTCCCTACCATTTACCATGTACATCCTATTTTGATTTGTCCAGCCAAGGTGTAGCACCTAACATTTATCAGCATTAAACTCCATCTGCCATCTTTCAGCCCATTTTTCCAAATGGCCTAAATCACTGTGTAGACTTTGGAAATCCTCTTCATTATCCACAACTATCTTGGTATCATCTGCATACTTACTAATCCAATTTACCACACCTTCATCCAGATCATTGATGTACATGACAGACAACAAAGGACCCAACACCGATCCATGAGGCACCCCACTAGTCACCTGCCTCTAACCCGACAAACAACATAAGCTGTACAAAATAAAGATCCGTTGATTCAATTGTGGTCAATTCCCAGTGAACACTGTCAACTTTTTCCAATGCAGCCGTCAACAATGTTGCAGAAGAAAAAGGGCAAAATACACACTGCACAACATACTTTTTTGATCGCAAACAATGTTACATTTTGTTTCAGGCTATTCACCAATCCTCACCATTTGAAGCCATTTCAGCTTCAATGATGCACATTGCTCATCTCTGCTGATTGAAACCTTTCGCTTGTTACAGAGTGTGAGACAGGGAAAGGTGTGGTGGTCCTACAATCGAGCCGTCCACGTTGTACAGATACATAATATTGGGTATGATGTTTAATGCAAGTAAATGAATTTGTGAGTTTTTGGGTCGGGACCCTTCTTCAGTCTGATTGTATTTGGGGAAGGAAGCTGGAAGGGAGGTGATGGTGGGACAAAGCCTCACTTGCACCTCCTCCAACCTCATCTACTGTATCCGTTGTTCAAGATGTGGACTCTTTTCCATCAGAGAGACCAAACGCAGACTGGGCGATCTTTTCCGGTACACCTTCACTCTGCCCGCCTGAACCAACCTGATCTCCCGGTTGCTGGACACTTTAATTATCCTTCCCATAAACACACCGACCTTTCTGTCCTAGGTCTCCTCCATTATCATAGTGATACTAAACGTAAATTGGAGGAATAGCATCTTACATTTCGCTTGGGAAGCTTACTGCCCAGTGGTAGGAATATTGATTTCTCTCACTTCAGGTAGTCCCGGCATTCCCTCTCTCGCTATGCTTGTCCCAAGCTAGTTGCACCAGCTTCTCGTTTACATCCAACAAACTGCTAACAATGGCCTGTTTCCTTTACCATTGTCACTTTTATGAAAATCTTTCATTCATTGTTCTTAAACTCCACATCATCGTCTATATCTCTCGTTTCCCTTATCCCTAACTATTATGAAGAAGGGTCTCGCCCCGAAACGTCACCCATTCCATTACTCCAGCATTGTGTGTCCATCTTTAAGTAATAGATGGATACAGGTGAGGTGGAGCGGGGTGATTGGCAGATGGGTGGACAAAGGCCAGAGATGGGAAGAACAGGAAAGGCTGTGAGAGAAGATGAGCAGAATGTGAAGCCAGGGAAAGGGATATTGGTGAAAGTGAAGGGGGAAACGGATCCCGTTAAGGTCGGGCACAGGGAAGAGAGAGGGATAAAAAGGGGGAAGCCATAAAAAGCTGGAATAAGTCAGCATCGTTGGAGAAAATGAATGGGTGACGTTTTGGGTCGAGGCCCTTCGTCAGGGAAGATGGTGACTAGAGATATGTAAGGATGCGGTGTGAAAATGACAGAACAAAGCCGATGCTAACGATATGCAAAAAATGATGTTAAAGGAAACAGGCCATTGTTAGCTGTGGGCTCGGTTAAATCAAGTTACAAACAGTGTGACTTAATAGGATGACTTTGAAGCTGGTATGACGGGTGGGGGTGGGATGGAGAGAGATGGGATGTAAGGGTTACTTGAAGTTAGATAAATCAATATTCATACCGCTATCAATAAAAGGGAGGTAGGTTGTTGGATAGTTAACTAAAATCAGCGAATGACAATGCTCAACTCTAACTATGTTTGACAAGTAGCCAAGTGTCCTGACTTGAAAAGTTGCCCATATTTTTTCACTAGCACTTTATGCCTATCTTTGGCAGACACAAGGAACTGCAGATGCTGGTTGATGTACAAAAAGACACAAAGTGCTGGAGGCAGCATCTGTGGAGAATGTGGATAGGTGATGTTTCACAGGGTGCTGGAGTAACTCAGCGGGTCAGGCAGCATCTGTGGAGAATGTGGATAGGTGATGTTTCACAGGGTGCTGGAGTAACTCAGCGGGTCAGGCAGCATTTCTGGTCAATGTGGATAGGCGATGTTTCACGTCTGAAGAAGTGTCGTGACCCAAAAAATGTTCTCCACAGACAGACACAAAATTCTGGAGTAACTCAGCGGGACAAGCAGTATCTCTGGAGAGAAGGAACTTGCAGACTAAGAGTCACAGCAGAGGCAGACGCAGAGATAAGGAAGTGTGAGGTGAACAAGGACGAAGGTGAACAGCCGGAAGTGGTAGTGCATGTCGGCACAAGCGATGTCGGAAAGAACGGGATGAATATTTAGAGAGCTCGGAAAAATGCTGAAAAGCAGGTCCTCCAGGGTTGTTATCTCCGGTTTGCTTCCAGTTCCTCGTGCTGGCGAGAGCAGGAGCAGGGAGATACGGGACCTGAATGTGTGGTTGAGGATCTGGTGCAGGGGGCAGGGATTTCGATTCTTGCATCACTGGGATCTGTTTTGGAGTAAGGGGGAACTGTACAAAAGGGACGGATCGCATCTTAACAGGTGGGGGACCAGCATTCTGACAGGCAGGTTTGCCACTGCTACACGGGTGGGTTTAAACTGAATAAGGGGGGTGGGGTGTCAAATGGGATAGTCGAGGATGGAGTTAAAGGGAAAGAGAGTAAAGCGATTGTTACTGACCCCAGAATTAACGGGAAAGGAAGTTCAAAGGGATATGAAAGTATTGCCAAGTGTAATAGGGATCGATGTGAAAGGTGAGATGCGTAAGGAATTAAAAGTATTGTATATGAATGTGCGAAGTATAAGAAGTAAAGTAGACGAGCTTCAGGCTCAGTTAGAGGTTGGTAGATATGACATTGTGGTGATTACTGAGACGTGGCTGCAGGAGGATCGGGCCTGGGAACTTAATATTCAGGGTTATACATCCTATAGAAAGGACAGGCAGGTGGGCAGAGGAGGCGGGGTAGCTCTGCTGGTGAGGGAGGAAATTCAGTCCCTTGCGAGGGAAGACATAGGGACTGACGAGGTAGAGTCACTGTGGATTGAGTTGAGGAATTGTAAAGGCAAGAAGACACTAATTGGTGTTATTTCCAGACCCTCAAATAGTAGCCCGGATGTAGGGTGTAAGCTGCAGCAGGAGTTAAAACTGGCATGTAACAAAGGTAATGCCACTGTGGTGATGGGGGATTTCAATATGCAGGTAGACTGGGAAAACCACGTTGGTTCAGGACCCCAAGAAAGAGAGTTTGTAGAATGCCTCCGAGATGGATTCTTAGAGCATCTTGTAATGGAGCCGACCAGAGAAAAGGCAATTCTGGATTTAGTGTTGTCCAATGAACCAGATATGATAAGAGAACTTGAGGTAAAGGAACCGCTTGGAGGTAGCGATCATAATATGATTAGTTTTAATCTGCAATTTGTGAAGGAGAAGGTTAAATCGGAAGTGGCAGTGATGCAGTTGAACAAAGGGTGCTCTGAAGGCATGAGACGGGAGCTGGCCAAAGTAGACTGGAAAGGGATCCTAGCAGGAATGACGGTGGAACAGCAATGGCAGGAATTTCTGGACATAATCTGGAAGATGCAGGGTCATTTCATTTTCAAAAAGGAAGAAAGATTCAAAGAGGAGTAGGAGGCAACCGTGGCTGTCAAGAGAAGTTAGGGATAGAATAAAACTAAAAGAAAAGATGTATAACACAGCAAAGAGTAGCAGGAAGCCAGAGGATTGGGAAACTTTATTAGGACAACAGAAGGAAACAAAACGGGCAATACGGGCTGAAAAGATGAAGTCCGAGGGGAAGCTGGCCAGGAATATAAAGAAGGACAGTAAAAGCTTCTTTAGATATGTTAAGGGAAAAAGAGTAGCAGAGTCAAATGTGGGTCCCTTTTGAATGTGGGTCCACGGGCGAAATTATTATGGGCAACAAGGAAATGGCAGAAGAGTTGAACAGGTACTTCGGATATGTCTTCACTAAGGAAGACACAAACAATCTCCCAGATGTACTGGAGGACAGAGGATCTAAGGGGGTAGAAATAGTTTTGTGTAGGCTAATGAGACTGAAGGATGATAAATCCCCTGGGCCTGATGGTCTGCATCCCAGGGTCCGCAGGGAGATGAATATAGAAATAGTGGACGCATTGTTGATCATTTTCCAAAGTTCAATAGATTCAGGATCAGTTCCCGTGGATTGGATGATAGCTAATGTTATCCCACTTTTCAAGAAAGGAGCGAGAGAGAAAACGGGGAATTACAGACCAGTTAGCCTGACTTAGGTGGTGGGAAAGATGCGGGAGTCAATTATTAAAGAGGTAATAATGGGGCATTTGGATCGCAGTAAAAAGATTAATCCAAGTCAACATGGATTTATGAAAGGGAAATCATGCTTGACTAATCTTCTGGAATTTTTGAGGATTTGACAAGTAAAATGGATGAAGGGGTGCCAGTGGATGTAGTGTATCTAGACTTTCAGAAAGCGTTTGAAAAGGTCCCGCACGGGAGACTGGTGACTAAAATTAGAACACCTGGTATTGGGGGTAGGGTGTTGACTGATAGAAAATTGGTTGGCAGACCGGAAGCAAAGAGTAGGAATGAACGGATTATTTTCAGAATGGCAGGCAGTGGCGAGTGGAGTGCCGCTAGGCTCGGTGTTGGGGCCGCAACTGTTTACCATATATATAATGATTTGGAAGAGGGAATTAGGAGCAACACAACAAGTTTGCGGATGATACAAAGCTGGGCGGCAGTGTGAACTGTGACGAGGATGTTAGGAGGTTGCAGGGTGACCTCGACAGGTTGAGTGAGTGGGCAGATGCGTGGCATATGCAGTATAATATAGATATATGTGAGGTTATCCACTTTGGCGGCAAAACAAGGGGGCAGATTATTATCACAATGGGGTTAGGTTAGGTAAGGGGGATGTGCAGCGAGACCTGGGCGTCCATGTACACCGGTCATTGAAAGTTGGCTTAGAGGTACAGCAGGCAGTGAAGAAAGCTAATGGAATGTTGGCCTTCATAACAAGAGGATTTCAGTATAGGAGTAAAGATGTTTTTCTGCAGTTGTATAAGCTCTGGTGAGACCATATCTAGAATATTGTGTACAGTTTTGGTCTCCTGATTTGAGGAAGGATATCCTTGTGATTGAGGCAGTGCAGCGTAGGTTCACGAGATTGATCCCTGGGATGGCGGGACTGTCATACGAGGAAAGATTGAAAAGACCAGGCTTGTATTCATTGGAGTTTAGAAGGATGAGGGGCGATCTTATAGAAACATAAAAAATTTAAAAAGGACTGGTAAAGCTAGATGCAGAAAAATGTTCCCAATTTTAGGCGAGTCCAGAACCAGGGATCACAGTCTTAGAATAAAGGGAAGATCATTTAAGACTGAAGTGGGAAAAAACGTTTTCACCCAGAGAGTTGTGAAATTATGGAATTCCCTCCCACAGAGGGCAGTGGAGGCCAAGTTATTGGATGGATTTAACATTAAGTTAGATAGAGCTCTAGGGGCTAGTCGAGTCAATGGATATGGGGAGAATGCAGGCACGGTAATTGATAGGGGACGATCAGCCATGATCACAGTGAATGGCGGTGCTTGCTCGAAGGGCCGAATGGCCTCCTCCTGCACCTATTTTCTATGTTTCTATGTCAGGACTGTCCCGTTTCAGCTTACCGATCACCGTGGGCTCCAGATCAAGGAACACGGCCAAGGGGACGTGCTTGCTCACCCCCGTCTCGCTGAACAAGGTGTTGAAGGAGTCGGCGCCGCCCCCGATGGTCTTGTCGATCGGCATCTGTCCATCCGGCTGGATCCCGTGCTCCAGGCAATAGAGCTCCCAGCAAACGTTGCCGACCTGAACTCCGGCCTGGCCAATGTGGATGGAGATACACTCACGCTGGACAGAGTGGGAGAGAAAGAGGTTGTGTGTGGGTGGAGGTAAGGGGGAAGAGATGATTGTGTTATTCCCACGGATATTGGGTCCGAGTGCTAACATTTCCCCCACGCCACACCACAGTGTGCGACTGGATCAACGCGTTTGCCCAGCGTGGTCACCGCGGAAACACCCTCCACCCATGGGTATTCGTTCCCGGTTCTCTGAAGTTATCCCGGCACTCCCCATCACCGGTTTCACACGACGCCCCGCCGCCCAGCCCCAGGATCACCCACCATGATGTCCCTTCCAGTCTCTCAGCTCCAGACAATGTGTCGCATTCGCCGAACGCGTCCCTTTTATACCCCGCCCAATAGAACGTTCATACTCCCGGGCCGCGCTGTGATTGGCCGCCAGCGACCCGTGGAACGCGGAGACAAAGGCACAGAGAACGTCGATTGGTTCTCAGCGCGAGTGACGCAACAGAGGCGACCTGTTCTTCGAACCGTCGGCATCTCAGCCCATTCTCGATTCTGTTGTCCGCCTAAATCTCGCTCCGTTGTCCGCCTAAGACTGCCCCGAACTATGCGGTTTCACCCCACCTTCCACGAATCTCGGGTTAAGCCTGTGTCCTCCAGCTCCCTGTCTCCGGCCCCTCTGCTACCTCATCCTTCCCGCACCATTAACGGTGGTCCGGTGTACACTGCTGAAGTCCCGGCGGCGTGGCAAAGGGATCCACTACCTGACTGACTGTGAGGGTTCGGGTCCAGTGGAGATGGGCTGGATTCCTGCCCGTGACATTCTGGTCCCCAACCTGATCCGTGACGTTCATCACCAATATCCGGACCAGCCAAAGAGGAAGCCAGGAGGCGTCCATGGCGGAAGGACTCCTGTCACACTTGCTACGCCTCCACACAATTGAGACTGTTTCCACACACCGACCCTGAGCTATAAGGAGTTACAAGTCCATTTAATCTCCTCTCCTCATCTATCACATGGAAAAAATACCTGAGATCTTCACCAATTAGGTGCCGACGAGTCAGTTCAGCATTCTGTTTGTTCGATTACAGTTCTGGGTTCTGTCGGTTCCAGGTCTCTATCTTTCGGTTCCATTCGCGTGTGGAGTTTGGTTTTGCTTCAGTTCTTCTCGGTGAGCCTGCATTCGAATCCTTTCCATTTCAGAGCCTTCTGACAGGGCAATATGTATAGGGCCCTATAAGTTCACAAGTTCATAAGTTATATGAATATAATGGCGACATTCGGCCCATTGAGTCCACCGCCTTTCAATCATGGCTGATCTCTGCCTCCACAAGTCCTCTGAGATAAGGGAGCGGGCAAAGTTCTTCTCTGAGGAAATTTGGAAGTCAAATGATGGAAGTGCCCGTGGGTGAGCCTTCTGGCAGCAGACACCGCTGTTCTAATACATTTCCCAACATGGAACCCAGTTAAAGCACAGTCCTCCATTTGCATGTGAATTATATCCCTCCATACACTGTATATTCGTGTGCACGACTAAAAACCTCTTAAATACCTCCGAGTTCCTGGCACCCACCAGTTTCCGTGCAAAATAAATACTCGCACATCTCAGTTAAAATGCCAGGGCTTCACCATATATCAGACCTTCGAGTTCTTGCTAGTTCTATCCTGCGTAAAATGTTCTGACTTTTAACCTATCTCTGTCTCATCATTTTGTAAACTACCATCGCGTCTCTTCTCGGCCTTAAACGCTACAGAGCAAACGACCCAGGTTTGTACAACCTGCTTTAAGCATATACCAGGCAGCATCGTGCTAAACCTCCTCTACATCTAATCTGAGGAAAGACATTCTTGCCCTAATCTGAGGAAAGACATTCTTGCCCTAATCTGAGGAAAGACATTCTTGCCCTAATCTGAGGAAAGACATTCTTGCCATAGAGGGAGTAAAGAGAAGGTTCACCAGACCGATTCCTGGGATGGCAGGACTTTCATATGAAGAAAGACTGGATAGGCTCGGCTTGTACGCGCTAGAATTTAGAAGGGGGAGGGGGGGTGGGGGTGGGGGTGGGGGGGGGGGGGGGGGAATCTTATAGAAACTTACAACATTATTAAGTGGTTGGACAGGCTAGATGCAGGAAGATTATTCCCTATGTTGGGGAAGTCCAGAACAAGGGATCACAGTTTAAGTCTTTTCGGACCAAGATGACAAAATCCCTCTGCCACGCCGCCGGGACTTCAGCAGTGTACACCGGACAACCGTTAATGGTGCGGGAAGGCGGAGTTAGCAGAGGGGCGGGAGACAGGGAGCTGGAGGACACAGGCTTAACCCGGGATTGGTGGAAGGTGGGGTGAAACCGCATAGTTCGGGGCAGTCTTAGGCGGGCAACAGACCGAGATTTAGGCGGACAACAGAATCGAGAATGGGCCAATAACCCGGGGAGCCAACCATTGCCCCTGTCCCATTTAAGAAACCTGAACGGAAATATCTGGAGACTTTGCGCCCCACCCAAGGTTTCCGTGCGGTTACCGGAGGTTGCAGATGGTTGCCGGAGGTTGCAGGTAGTGGAAGCAGGCAGGGACACTGGCAAAACCCCCCGGGAACCGCACGGAAACCTTGGGTGGGGCGCAAAGTCTCCAGAGGTTTCCGTTCAGGTTTCCTAAGTGGGACAGGGGCATTACTACGGGACTCAACGCGGAGGGGGAAATCTCGGGTGGGCAGCCATACACTCTAACCAAGCCGATAGCGAGGGCCAGAGGCCGACCCAGAACGACAGGGCCATGAGGGGCATTTAGCAGGAGCTACTTAATTCTCTCCCGGTGGTTTCCATTGACATAAAGTTATAGAGGGAGAGTAGATATGCAATGGGCGGATATGGAGCACGCGCAAGCAGAGGTTAGTTTAATTAGACATTGTGTTTGACACGGACAGTGTGGGCCGAAGGGCCTGTTCCTGTGCTGTACTGTACTGTTCATGAGAACCTCGCACTCACCGTAACAGACTGAATAACGAGACAACTTACGATTGTGACGCTCCACACCCACAGGTCCCCGAGGACTTTCATGAATCGGGTCTATACACCCACTGACCAACCCCTGCCCCGAGAACAGCTCGCATCCCGAGACACACCAGGATGAAGGTCATAAGGAATAGGAGTAGAATTGTGTAATTCGGCCCATCACGTATACTCCGCCATTCAATCATAGTTGATATTTTTCTACCTCCTAACCCCATTCTCCTGCCTTCTCACCATGACTTCTGACACCTGTACTAATCAAAAATATATCTATTTCTGCCTTAAAAATATCTACTGGCTTGGCCTCCGCGTACTTCTGTGGCCAAGAATCCCACAGATTAGCCATCTTCTGACAAAATAAAATTCCCGCTATCTCTTTCCTAAAAGAATGTCCTTTAATTCTGAGGCTATGACCTAGTTCTAGGCTCTCCACTAGTGGAGCCCCCCCCCCCCCCCCCCCCCCCCCCCCCACACATCCATTATTGCCATAGAGGGAGTACAGAGAAGGTTCACCAGACTGATTCCTGGGATGGCAGGCTTTCATATGAAAAAAGACTGGATAGACTCGGCTTGTACTCGCTAGAATTTAGCAGATTGAGGGGGGATCTTATAGAAACTTACTACATTCTTAAGGGGTTGGACAGGCTAGATGCAGGAAGATTGTTCCTGATGTTGGGGAAGTCCAGAGCAAGGGGTCACAGTTTAAGGATAAGAGGGAAATCTTTTAGGACCGATCGCAGCACCGAGCCTTGTGGTACCCCACTAGTCACTGCCTGCCATTCCGAAAAGGACCCATTAATCCCTACTTTTGTTTCCTGTCTGCCAACCAATCCATGTCAGCACTCTACCCCCAATACCATGTGCCCTAATTTTGCCCACTAATCTCCAATGTGGGACATC
This sequence comes from Amblyraja radiata, assembly GCF_010909765.2. Taxonomy (NCBI): domain Eukaryota; kingdom Metazoa; phylum Chordata; class Chondrichthyes; order Rajiformes; family Rajidae; genus Amblyraja; species Amblyraja radiata. The sequence continues at coordinate 2,384,088 of NC_045995.1, forward strand.
AAATGCTTTCTGAAAGGCCAGGTGCACTACATCCACTGACTCTCCCTGGTCCATTTTCCTAGTTACATCCTCAAAAAATCCAGAAGATTAGTCAAGCATGATTTCCCCTTGTAAATCGATGCTGACCTGGACCAACCCTGGTACTGCTATCCAAATGTTCCGCTATTTCATCTTTTATGATTGACTCCAGCATCTTCCCCACCACTGATGTTAGGCGAACTGGTATATAATTCCCTGTTTTCTCTCTCCCGCCATTCTTAAAAAGTGGGATAACTTTAGTTACCCTCCAATCCCCAGGAACTGATCCTGAATTTATAGAACATCGGAAAATGAACACCAATGCGTCCACGATTTCTAGAGCCACTTCGACAAGTGCTCTGGGTTGTAGATCATCAGGCCCTGGGGATTTATCAACCTTCAATCCCATCAGTCTACTCAACACCATTTCCTGCCTAATGTAGATTTCCTTCAGTTCCTCCCATGTCCCAAGTTCATTAGTACATCAGAAAGATTGTTTGTGTCCTCCTTATTGAAGACGGATCCAAAGTACCTATTTAACTCATCTGAATGTCCAGGTACACTACATCCACTGGTTCTCCCTTGTCCATGTTACTTGTTACATCCTCAAAAATGTCCAGAAGATTTGTCATGCATGATTTCCCCTTCGCAAATCCACAAATGGACAGGGAGAGCCAGTGGATGTGGTGTACCTAGATTTTCAGAAAGCATTTGATAAGGTCCCACATAGGAGATTAGAGAGCAAAATTAAGGACTTGGTATTGAAGGTAGAGCGCTGACGTCGATTGATAAATGGTTGGCAGACAGGAAACAAAGAGTCGGAATTAGTGGGTCCCTTTCAGAATGGCAGGCAGTGACTAGTGGGGCACCGCAAGACTCGGTGCTGGGACCGCAGCTATTTACAATATACAGGACATTCGTCCCTTCGATTCAGCACCGCCATTCAATGCGATCGTCGCTGATCGTCCCCAATTAATAACAGGTGCCTGCCTTCTCCCCATATCCCTTGATTCCACTAGCCCCTTCGACTTGCAGATTATACTTTTGAGAATCCTGTATCAGCGTTCCCAAGTCCCATTGAACCTCAGATTTCTGAATTCCCTCTTCCTCTATAAAATAGTCTTCGATTGATTCTTAGTATCAAAATGCCGGTCTCCGCAATTTGCTACGCTGTACTCCATCTGCCATTTCTTTGCCAACTTTCCAAACATGCCCAAATCCTTCGGCAGAGTCGCTGCTTTCTCTACACTATCTGCCGCCACACCCACCTTCGCAGCATCACCAAACTTCCCAACAATCATTCAATTCCCTTATCCAAATCATTGATATACAACGTGAAGAGGACCTGCCACCGCACCGACCGCAAGCCTCTTGCAGCCAAATTAGAAAGGCCACCTTTATTGCTACTCTTTGCCCTCAGACATCCGTGCAACCTGTTGTAAGAAAGAACTGCAGATGCTGGTTTAAATCGAAGATAAATACAAAATGCTGGAGTAACTCAGTCTCTGGAGAGAACAAATGCTACCTGTGCAGCTGAGTTACTCCAGCATTTTGTGTCTATCTACATGATGATATATTCAGTTTGCCACAAAGATGTTATGAACGCATTTAGAGTATTGTGTTCAGTTCTGGGTACTATGTTATAGGAAACGTATTGTCAAGCTTGAATGGGTTCAGTGCAGATTTACGAGCATGTTACCAGGACAAGATGGGCAGAGATTTTTGGAGAGTTTTAGTAGGCTGGATCGCTATTGCTTGGAGTCAGGATGACGAGGGGTGATCGTATAGAGGTGCTAAAAATCATGAGAGGAACAGGTCGGGTAGATGCACCGAATCTCTTGCCCAGAGTAGGGGAATCGAGGACCAGAGGTCATAGATTCAAGATGAAGGGATAAAGATTTAATAGGAATGTGAGGGGTAACCTTTTCAAACAAAGGGTGGTGGTTGCATGGTACAAGCTGCCAGATGAGGTAGTTGAGGCTGGAACTATCCGATCGTATAAGGAACAGTTAAACAGGTACATTGACGTGAAACTTTGGATGGATATGGTCCCAGGGCAGGCAGGTGGGACTAGTGTAGCTGGGACATGTTGGCCGGTTTAGGAAGTTGAGCCGAAGGGCCTGTTTCCACACTGTATCACGCTTTGACTCTATCACTCTATCAAGCCATCAATGTGATATCCTTGCGATTCATCCTAACAAGATTGGAGATAGCTGGGTTTCTGATGGATTGCACGTCATCATATGTGTAGAGTACATCTTGCAATCATTCGAGATGTTCAATCAGACTTTATTAATCAGCGATTTATCAATTGGAATCTAATTGCATGAAATCGTCATAATCAAGGGCCACTCACCGCCACCCTCCCTCCCTTCCATCCCTTAAGCCCCAGTCATTCACTCTTCTCTCCACTTCTGTTGGACAGCGTGTACCAAAGCATGAAAGAATGTACCACCTGATTCAGGGACAGCTTGTTCCCAGCAGTCCCCAATTGTGCTACCTTCCTGTGGTCCTCATGCTTGAAAATAAAAATGCTCTTTTTATTCACTAGATGTAACACTGTACTCTGCACCTTGCTCATTTGTTTCGTGTTGCGCTACCAGATATACTGAGGAGTGATGTGATCTGCCTGGATAGTACGCCTAACAAATATTTTTCTCACAGCACACGTGATGGTAATAAATCAATAACATTTGATCTTAGACAATGGGATGATAGACCGGAGATCCCGGATTATGAAGTGATTAATAAAGATACATTGGTCGTTATCTCTTGTATGCGTGGGATTAACATCACATTCGCTGTGATCTGTAGCAATATTTCCACTGGTAAAGTAGCTAAATTAATACGACCAGTTGATTGCATGGGGTTAGGAAGTCAAATAGTTGGCGCTAGGTATCATTTGGAGGCATGTGGTCAGATACTTTAATTTACAGCTGTAATTGATAGATTGGAATCTGGGAGGTGAAGGCAGACAATGGATTGCGTCACTGAAGGTCCATAGTTCTACGTCACACACTGTGGATTATTCAGCAACGAGCTCCTTGGAACCTTCTATGTTTGTTTCCTGTGGCAACCAAGGTCATTGTTCTCATTGCCCAATCGGCGCGCGTTTGGCCAACTCCACCGTTCTATCCCCGGGGGGCCGTATAAATACCGGAGCGGCGCCGCATTGCGTCACAGTCTCGAGAAACACGCGAGCGGAGCAACATGGTCAGCGCGCGGGAGAATGTCCGCGGGACGCGCGTGTTCCCCCCGGGCGAGGGATCCACGGGGGAGGGAAGCGATTGGCTACAGACACCGGACACGGGAAGGGGAGAGCGCACCCGGGGAATGGGAACGTGGTGGGAACTGAGAACTGAGAGAGGGAATGAGACAGCGACGGGGGGCGGGCGCAGGGTAATATTGGGCAGGGAAACGAAGTATGCAATTTCGAGGAATTTGAGGGTTACATTCGGCGAAGGCAGCGTGGAGAGTCGGCGAATTGCAATCTTAGGTGTAGCAATGTTACAAAATTTTGAGATTTTAAAAATCAAGTCTGTAATTTATCCCATCAGATAAAGCATAAAAATAAGTTTAATTTGACACCTAATTCACTCATATCTCAAGTATTCAAAAAGTTATGGCCATTTTCATACTGGGAAATGAGCATCTTGTTCCCTATTGATTTTCTATGGACATAACAAAAAAGCTGTGATCGTGAACAGTCAAAAGCCCATAACTTTCTTAAAAATTAAGAGAACTGAATGAAATTTTCAGTTATCATAGATTGAAGCATTCTGAAACAAATATAAAATAATCTTACTTGGATGACCTGAAATTAAAGCATATAATTAGTTAGTTACCTAATTGTAGCTAATTTCAGACTTCAATTACTAGATCTAAACATCTATCCATTTCTTAATAAATGATTAACATTTTTAAATAGCCTAAATGTCCAAATAATATTCACAAATAATTCACAATAAAACATGATTTTTAAATCTCATTTACATTAATTTATAGGCCAAATGGAAGGAATTTAGTGTTTAATTGCTGTAAATAAATGCCCATTTTAAATCAGCTTTCCAGTGGGTTCCTGTGGAACGCGCTGGTTTAGAACGTTCACATTGCGGTAGATTTGTGCCCCAAATGCCCAGAAAAATACTGCGCGATATAATGGGCCCAAATTGAGCTACTCGCAATATTAAACTTTGTATAACGGGATCTTTAGAAGCCCTTTTTAATGTAAAAATATACAACCTAACTTCTGCTATTTGCTTTATGAGACCCTGCGGTTGCTGGCGGTCGCGGGTTTAGAGATTGATTTTTAAACTACTATAACTATTATTCAAGGCCTTTAAACCTAATAATAGCTTTTGCGACGGGGTCTTCCAGCGATTTTTCGTTAATAATTAACTAGGCTGAACATTTTCGATTGGAACAGCTTAGAGAAAATCGCGTTTTAAACCCGCCCCCTCTAAACGGCGCCAAAATCGCGCACACCCTCAGCAGCAGATCTTCAACGACGCTTCAGGTAGGCTTTGCAACATACCTATTAGGTGGAACTGAGAAGGTGGTCATATTGGGCGTGGGACGGTGAACGATCAGTGGCAAACAGGCCATGAACAAGTCCAAGTGGTGATCAATAGGAATTATGGAAATCACGCGGCCCGCACCAGCAAACGACAAATTACCAACGCGCACTTCTCGCCCTAACATCTCACCGTCTGTTTCCCCTCGCCAACAGCGCGAGTGTCTTTCAATCCACATCGGCCAGGCTGGCGTCCAGGTTGGCAACGTCTGCTGGGAGTTGTATTGCCTGGAGCACAGGATCCAACCGGATGGACAGATGCCCAGCGACTCGACCATCGGAGGCGCCGACGATTCGTTCAACACCTTCTTCAGCGAGACGGGTGCGGGCAAGCACGTACAAGGGCCGTGGTCATCGACCTGGAGCCCGCGGTGATCGGTAAGTTGGGAGTTGAGGAGTATGTTGGGCGTTCTCTTAAGTCCTTCCCGTGCGGGGAGGGGGCAGTGTGTGGCAATGGTTAATTATCTCTCTGTGCCGCCCTACAGATGAGGTGCGGACCGGCTCCGACCGACAGCTCTTCCACCCCGAAAAGCTCATCACCGGTAATGAGGACGCGGCCAACAACTACGCCCGGGGCACTGCTCCATCGGCAAGGAGATCGTGGACCTCGTCCTGGATCGCATCCGGAAACTGGTAGGTTGCTCAGCGACTGCAAATTGCCGACTGCCGCTCCGCGTGCTTACAGCGCCAATGTATCCGGTTGCACCGGACTATTCGCGAGTGCTGCGGCCACGGTGTTCCCAAATACTCATTGTCACCGCTCTATTTATCACTGAGATACTCACCGAACCATCTCGCTCTGCGCCGGCTGTAGAGAGCACCATGACCCTCTCAGGTTGCTCCTTCCCTCTAAACGTTGGCACATAATTGAGCTTTTGTCCCTTCTCCTCCCTCAGACCGATCTGTGCACCGGACTGCAGGGGTTCCTTATCTTCCACAGTTTCCGCGGCAGCACCGGCTCGGGCTTCACCTCCCTCCTCATGGAGAGACTCTCGTCGACTACGGCAAGAAATCCAAGCTGGAGTTTTCCGTCTACCCGGCGCCGCAGGTCTCCACCGCTGTGGTCGAGACCTACAACGCCGTGCTGGTCACGCACTGCACCCTGGAGCATTCCGACTGCGCCTTCATGATGGACAACGAGGCCATTTACGACGTGTGTCGGCTGAACCTGGACATCGAGCGACCCCCATATACCAACCTCAACCGCCTGATGGCACAGTTAGTGTCTTCTATCACCGCCTCGCTGCGCTTCGACGGCGCTCTCAACGTGGACCTGACTGAATTCCAAACCAACCTGGTCCCCTACCCACGCATTCACTTCCCGCTCGTCAACTATGCTCCCATTAGTTCTCCAGGAAGGCTTACCACGAGGAACCGTCCGTCTCGCAACTGACCAACGCATGCTTCGAGCCGGCCAACCAGTTGGTGAAGTGCGACCGTCGCCAGGGGAAGTACATGGCGTGCTGTATGCTGCACCGCGGGGACGTGGCGCCCAAGGACGTCAACCTCCATCGCCACCATCAAGACCAAGCGTTCCATCCAGTTCGTGGACTGTTGCCCGACCGGGTTCAAGGTGAGTGTGACCAACGCTCGCGTTTCCATGCACACACATGCAGTCTAACTCATCTGCTGGAATAACAACATACACGCAACGACTCAGAATACATCCTTGGCACCATTTGTACTCAACAAATATATCATATCAGCACCCGAAGGACACGCCCCCACCCCTTGTTCAAGGTTGCGAATATTTTGCTAAGGGTGCAGGGGGGTCTCATCCGGAGAGTCCTTGGCCTTGCGGCCTTGCGTTTATGGGAGCGGTTAGATAGGCTTGGGCTTTTCTTATTTGGGGCGTAGAAATGTGAGGGGCAGGACATATCCTGGTGTGCAAGATCACGAGGGTCATGGATAAGATGTGCTCTCATCTTAACATCTCAAAACTGGATGTCCTCTACGTGAGGCGAGAGATGAGATATTTAAGAAAGACCTCCCGACCAATTAATCTATTCAGAGGGCAGTCCGCGTCTGGAACAAGTTGCCAGGTAAAGCTAGAAACCCTTACGTTTGCCACATTTAAAGCAGAGATAGAAAATCTCAAAACATAGGACGCACAGGAAGGGTTTAGAAAAACATAGAAACATAGAAAGTAGGTGCGAGAGTAGACCACCAGGTCCGTCGAACCCGCACCGCCATTCGCTCATGGCTGAACACTAAACAGACACACTTACCCACAAACAGTAGACACAAGACACAGAACACAAGACACTACCCTCCCCTTTATACCGCTATCACCCCTCTCCACCCCAAGAACCGCGTGATCTCCTGGGGGAGGCAAAAAACCGGATAAAAACCCAGGTCCAATTCGGGAAAAAAATCCGGGAAATTCCTCTCCGACCCCAATCCAGGCGATCGACACTTGTCCAGGAGATCACTCAGGTCTTACTATACTAACCATACCTAGGTCCATATCCCTGCCCTCTCCCCGTAGCCCCTTATCCCCTTGGCAGCTAAAAAACCATCTATTTTAGACTTAAATACATTTAACGTTTCTGCTTCCACTGCTCCCTGGGGCAGTGAATTCCATAAATTAACCACCCTCTGGGTGAAGAAGTTCTTCCTCATCTCAGTTTTAAAAGAGCCCCCCCTTATTCTGCAACTAAGTCCCCTAGTTCTAGTTTCCCCGATCATTGGGAACATCCTCGGTGCATCCACCCGATCAAGGCCCCTCACGATCTTATATGTTTCAATGAGATCGCCTCTCATTCTTCTAAACTCCAAAGAGTAGAGTTCCAGCTTACTTAACCTTTCCTCATATGTCAATCCCCTCATTGCAGGAATTAATCTTGTAAACCTTCGCTGCACTGCCTCCAGGGCTAGCACATCCTTTCTTAAGTATGGACCCCAGAACTGTACACAGTATTCCAAATGTGGTCTCACTAATACTGTGTACAGCTGCAGCAAGACCTCCGTGTTTTTATACTCTACGTGAGGCGAGAGATGAGATATGGATTTGTGCCTGGATTTGTGCCTGGAAGGTCATGTTTAACTAATCTTCTTGAATTTTTTGAAGATGTTACTCGGGAAATTGATGAGGGTAAAGCAGTGGATGTTGTGTATATGGACTTCAGTAAGGCCTTTGACAAGGTTCCTCATGGAAGGTTGGTTAAGAAGGTTCAATGGTTGGGTATTAATGGTGGAATAGCAAGATGGATTCAACAGTGGCTGAATGGCAGATGCCAGAGAGTAATGGTGGATGGTTGTTTGTCAGGTTGGAGGCCAGTGACGAGTGGGGTGCCACAGGGATCTGTGTTGGGTCCACTGTTGTTTGTCATGTACATCAATGATCTGGACGATGGTGTGGTAAATTGGATTAGTAAGTATGCAGATGATACTAAGATAGGTGGGGTTGCGGGTAATGAAGAAGAGTTTCAATGTCTACAGAGAGATTTATGCCAGTTGGAAGAGTGGGCTGAAAGATGGCAGATGGAGTTTAATGCTGATAAGTGTGAGGTGCTACATCTTGGCAGGACAAATCAAAATAGGACGTACATGGTAAATGGTAGGGAATTGAAGAATGTAGGTGAACAGAGGGATCTGGGAATAACTGTGCACAGTTCCATGAAAGTGGAATCTCATGTAGATAGGGTGGTAAAGAAAGCTTTTGGTGTGCTGGCCTTTATAAATCAGAGCATTGAGTATAGAAGTTGGGATGTAATGTTAAAATTGTACAAGGCATTGGTGAGGCCAATTCTGGAGTATGGTGTACAATTTTGGTCGCCTAATTATAGGAAGGATGTCAACAAAATAGAGAGAGTACAGAGGAGATTTACTAGAATGTTGCCTGGGTTTCAGCAACTAAGTTACAGAGAAAGGTTGAACAAGTTAGGGCTTTATTCTTTGGAGCGCAGAAGGTTAAGGGGGGACTTGATAGAGGTTTTTAAAATGATGAGAGGGATAGACAGAGTTGACGTGGAAAAGCTTTTCCCACTGAGAGTAGGGACGATTCAAACAAGGGGACATGACTTGAGAATTAAGGGACTGAAGTTTAGGGGTAACATGAGGGGGAACTTCTTTACTCAGAGAGTGGTAGCTGTGTGGAATGAGCTTCCAGTGAAGGTGGTGGAGGCAGGTTCGTTTTTATCATTTAAAAATAAATTGGATAGTTATATGGATGGGAAAGGAATGGAGGGTTATGGTCTGAGCGCAGGTATATGGGACTAGGGGAGATTATGTGTTCGGCACGGACTAGAGGGGTCGAGATGGCCTGTTTCCGTGCTGTAATTGTTATATGTTATATGTTATTATATACTCAATCCCCCTAGCAATAAAGGCCAAAACTCCATTGGCCTTCCTGATTGCTTGCTGCACCTGCATACTGACTTTTAGTGATTCATGTACTAATACCCCTAGATCCCTTTGCGTTGCATTACGACGCAGCTCCTCCTCATTTAGAAAATAACTTGCCCTATCATTTTTTTTCCCAAAGTGAATGACTTCACATTTATTAGTATTAAATTTCATCTGCCAAGTTGTTGCCCACTCACCTAGCTTATCTATATCCTTTTGCAGACTCTTCCTATCCTCCTCATCCCCTACTTTTCCTCCCATTTTTGTATCGTCCGCAAATTTTGATATATTACACTTGGTTCCCTCCTCCAAATCATTTATATAAATTGTGAACAACTGGGGTCCCAGCACCGACCCTTGCGGAACCCCGCTAGTTACCGGCTGCCATCCCGAGTATGAACCATTTATCCCCACTCTCTGCTTCCTATTTGATAGCCAATCCTCTACCCATGCTAATATATTACCCCCAATCCCATAATTTTTTATTTTAGCAATAGTCTCTTATGTGGCACCTTGTCAAAAGCCTTTTGGAAGTCCAAGTATACCACATCCACCGGTTCCCCTTTATCCACCCGGGTTGTTACTTCCTCAAAGAATTCGAGCAGATTCGTTAAACAGGATTTCCCCTTCACAAAACCATGCTGGTTCTGTCCGATGAAGTCATGTTTATCCAAGTGCCCCGTTAGTGTTTCTTTAATAATTGTCTCTAACATTTTACCCACCACCGATGTTAGACTAACCGGTCTATAGTTACCCGCCTTCTGTTTACTTCCTTTTTTAAATATAGGTGTTACATTGGCCATTTTCCAATCCACTGGGACCGTTCCTGCCTCCAGGGAGTTTTGGAAAATTATCACCAATGCATCCACAATCCCCACCGCTATCTCCCTCAAGACCCTTGGATGTAATCCATCAGGCCCAGGGGATTTATCCTCCTTCAGTCTCATTAATTTCCCTAATACCACCTCCTTGGTGATCTTAATAGTATTTAGCTCCTCCATTCCTACCGCCCCCTGTTTATCCAGCGTTGGAATATTTTTTGTGTCTTCTATGGTGAAGACTGATACAAAATACTCGTTTAATGCCTTTGCCATTTCCATGTTCCCCACCAACAACTCTCCAGTCTCACCCTCCAATGGACCAACGTTCACCTTAGCCACCCATTTTCTTTTTATATAGCTATAAAAACTCTTACTATTAGTTTTTATGTTGTTCGCTAAATTCCTTTCATAGTCTATTTTCCCCGTCTTAATTAATCTCTTAGTTATTTTTTGCTGACCTTTAAATGCTTCCCAATCCTCTACCCTCCCACTATCTCTGGCTACCTTATATGCCCTTGCCTTCAGCCGAATACTATCCTTTATAGTTCTACTGAGCCATGGCTGACTGTTCTTACCCTTACCCCTTTTTTTCTTCATAGGAATAAATTTTTCTTGAAGGTTATACAGTAGATCCTTAAACGTACACCACTGCTCATGTACCGTCTTATTCTTGAGTCTGCTATCCCAGTCAACTTTGATCAGCTCAGTCCTCATACCTTCATAATCCCCCTTATTTAGACTAAGCACCCTAGCCTGAGTTTCAACCTGCTCCCCTTCTATTTGAATATGGAATTCGACCATATTGTGGTCACTTGTTCCCAACGAGTCCCTAACTATGACATTTTTAATTAATCCTGCTTCATTACACAGGACCAGATCCAAGATTGCCTCCCCCCTTGTCGGTTCTGTGACATACTGTTCTAGGAACCCGTCTCTAATACATTCTATAAACTCTTCCTCTAGTCTACCCTGCCCAGTTTGGTTTGCCCAATTAATATGAAAATTGAAGTCCCCCATGATTACAGCAGTTCCCTTTTTACATGCGTCAACTATTTGCAGATTTATGTTCTGACTAACAGCGTCACAGCTATTTGGAGGTCTATAAATTACACCCACTAGTGTTTTTTTCCCCTTGTTATTCTCTATCTGTACCCAAGCTGTTTCACTATCCTGATCCTTCAACGCAATATCCTTCCTCTCTATTGCCGTTATTCCCTCCCTTATTAAAAGGGCCACCCCTCCTCCCTTTCTTTCCTGTCTATCTTTTCTAATTGTCGAGTACCCCTCTATATTTAACTCCCAGTCCTGATCCCCTTGCAGCCATGTCTCCGTAATGGCCACGATATCATAACTATATATACTTAATTGCACCGTTAATTCATTTATCTTATTTCGAATACTCCGTGCATTTAGATAAAGCACTTTCAGATGATTTTTACTACCCTTCCTTTCCGTTTTTGCCCCTTTTACATCTAGAGCTTTATCTTCACACATTCTGGATCCTCCTGTCACATTTTGATTTTCCGCTTCCCTAGCCTCCCTAGATGAGCCCTCCAATCTATCCTTCCAAAGCACTGCTGTAATATCTTCCCTGACTAGCAATGCAACACCACCACCTCTTACCCCTCCAATTCTATCACACCTGAAGCAACGAAATCCTGGAATATTTAGTTTCCAATCACAGCCCTCCTGCAACCATGTTTCACTGATCGCCACAACATCATACTTCCAGGTGTCTATCCAGACTCTAAGCTCATCCACATTTCTTACAATGCTCCTAGCATTAAAATATGCACATTTAAGAAACCCCCCGTCTCTTCTTCTCTGTTTATTTCCTTTTTTTTCTTTCTCCTCTTGTGTCCGAGTGCTTCCCTTTTCTGCTTCCTGCCTCCCATTCGGTCTACTAGCTTTCTCTATTTGAGTCCCTCGCCCCAACCATTCTAGTTTAAAGTCTCCCCAGTGACCTTTGCAAATTTCCCCGCCAGGATGTTGGTCCCCCTCGGGTTCAAGTGCAACCCATCCTTTCTGTACAGGTCCCACCTTCCCCAAAAGAAGTCCCAATGATCCAGAAACTTGAATCCCTGCCCTCTGCACCAGTCTTTCAGCCACGCATTTATCCTCCACCTCGCTCCATTCTTACTCTCACTGTCGAGTGGTACAGGCAGTAATCCTGAGATTGTTACCTTTTTGGTCCTTTTCCTTAACTCTCCTCCCAACACCCTAAATCCTCCCTTCAAGACCTCTTCACTTTTTTTACCTATGTCATTTGTACCAATATGTACCACGACCTCAGGCTCCTCTCCCTCTGATTTCAGGATATCTTGGATGCGTTGAGACACGTCCGAGACCTTGGCACCAGGGAGGCAGACCACCATCCTGGTCTCCCGACTGCGTCCACAGAAACGCCTATCCGACCCCCTAACAATAGAGTCCCCAATTACTATTGCCCTCTTCTTTTTTTCCCTACCTTTCGGAGCAACAGGGCCGGTCTCTGTGCTGGAGGCCCGTCCGCTGTTGCTACTCCCGGGTAGGCTGTCATCCTCATCCGTACTCAAACAGGAGTACTTATTTGCAAGGTGTACCGACATTGGAGTACTCCCTCGTTCCTGCCTCTGCCCCTTGCCCTTCCTTAGCGTGACCCACATGTCTCTCTCCTGTGGTTTTGGAGTGACCACCTCCCTATAACTCCCCTCTATGACCTCGTCACTCTCCCTGACCAGACAGAGGTCATCGAGCTGCTGCTCCAGGAACCTAATACGGTCCCTTAGGAGCCCCATCTCTCTGCACCTGGTGCAGATGTGGACGTCTGGAGGGCCATCCGACACCATGACCTCCCACATCTGACATCCAGAACAGTACACTGCTCTGACTGTCATTCTCTCGCCTTACCCTGGATCCGATGCCAGTACAATACAATAGAAACTGCTGGGAGAAATCAGCAGGTATCTGACTCACAACAACTGCTCCCTCTTGCCCTTTAAACTGTACCTTTATTATATAAACAAAAAGCACTGTACCTTTAGCCCACTGTACCCTTAGCTCACTGTACGTTTACTAAAGCACTGTACCTTTAACCAGAAAGCAGAAATGCTAACCTGAGGTTGCACCCAATCAGCTGCTTCCTCTAGTCTGCTTCCACCAATCAGCGGCTTCCACCAGAAACCCTCCCTATGGAGTGTGGCACGTTACGGGATTTGGTAAGCCCTGACCCTCCTCCACTGTCTCCAACGGTCCTGGGCCTCTGTGAAAACAAGCCCCGTGCCCGATTTAAGTACTCACCGCCCTGACCCTCCTCCACTCGCTCCAACGGTCCTGGGCCTCTGTGAAAACAAGCCCCGTGCCCGATTTAAGTACTCACCGCCCTGACCCTCCTCCACTGTCTCCAACGGTCCTGGGCCTCTGTGAAAACAAGCCCCGTGCCCGATTTAAGTACTCACCGCCCTGACCCTCCTCCACTGTCTCCAACGGTCCTGGGCCTCTGTGAAAACAGGCCCCGTGCCCGATTTAAGTACTCACCGCCCTGACCCTCCTCCACTGTCTCCAGCGGTCCTGGGCCTCTGTGAAAACAAGCCCCGTGCCCGATTTAAGTACTCACCGCCCTGACCTTCCTCCACTGTCTCCAACGGTCCTGGGCCTCTGTGAAAACAAGCCCCGTGCCCGATTTAAGTACTCACCGCCCTGACCCTCCTCCACTCTCTCCAACGGTCCTGGGCCTCTGTGAAAACAAGCCCCGTGCCCGATTTAAGTACTCACCGCCCTGACCCTCCTCCACTGTCTCCAACGGTCCTGGGCCTCTGTGAAAACAAGCCCCGTGCCCGATTTAAGTACTCACCGCCCTGACCCTCCTCCACTGTCGCCAACGGTCCTGGGCCTCTGTGAAAACAAGCCCCGTGCCCGATTTAAGTACTCACCGCCCTGACCCTCCTCCACTGTCTCCAACGGTCCTGGGCCTCTGTGAAAACAAGCCCCGTGCCCGATTTAAGTACTCACCGCCCTGACCCTCCTCCACTGTCTCCAACGGTCCTGGGCCTCTGTGAAAACAAGCCCCGTGCCCGATTTAAGTACTCACCGCCCTGACCCTCCTCCACTGTCTCCAACGGTCCTGGGCCTCGAAGGATAAAGGCCAGTCGCATGCAAATGAGACGAGCCCGATATGCCAACTGTGGGGCATGGACAAGGTGGTTGGAAGAGCTCGCTTCCCAGCTGCACAACATCATACCTTCATGGCTCTAACACACATGTATCGGAGCTTGCGGCTCTGATGGCAATCCGGAGAATAAATACATCCAGATATTTAATTAACGGAATCGCTAAACTATTAATCAATGATCATTTGTACAATTTAAGGGCGCTGTACTACACTGCCAATGCAAGCATTTTTGTGCAAGTAGAATTAATTTTAATATTTTGTTTTGCGGCCGCAGGTGGGCATCAACTACCAGCCCCCGACGGTGGTGCCGGGGGGCGACCTGGCCAAGGTGCAACGCGCCCTCTGCATGCTGAGCAACACCACCGCCATCTCCATGGCCTGGGCCCGCCTAAACCTCAAGTTCGACAAGATGCACGCCAAGCGGGCCTTTGTCCACTGGTACGTGGGAGAGGGGCTGGAGTTCCAGGACGCGCGGGAGGACATGGCGTCGCTGGAGAAGGACTACGAAGAGGTGACCGTGGATTCCACCGACATGGAGAGAAGGGGGGAAGACGAAGAATAAATGTATTAATTTAGTAGTTCAAAGTTTAATTTAATACAGATTTAATAGATTATATTGATAGATATTATACTTATAATGATAAAATTATTTTAAGGACCGATTGTTTTGTCGATTTATTTGAGAAGTCGGAGAATGGAAAATAACAACATTGTTAGGCAAAAAGTGGGGAGAGTAATTTGGGAGCAGCTGTTCTTATGTAAGTCCTCATCCTACATGTAGGGATCATTTAAAGAGGAGGTGGTAGGAATTCCGTTCTGGCGTATTCCACAGAACATGAAGGACACGGATGGCGGTTTTTCTGAAGCTTGGATGGTAAATTCAGTCAATAAGAAAAGAGGAAACTACCTCGGCGGCGCAGTGGTACAGCTCGTGTTTACAGCGCCAGAGACACGGGTTCGATCCTGACTACTGGTGCTTATCTGCACGGAATTTGTATGTTCTCCCTGTCACCGCGTCCGGTTTCCCAGCGTGCTCCGGTTTGCTCACACACTCCAAAGTCTTACAGGTTCGCAGATTAATTTGGCGTCTGCAAATTGTCCCTAATGTGTAGGATAATTTTGAGGTAGAGGAACTGCTGGTCGCCGCACGGTCGGCCAGCCGACGGGACTCTTTTCGCGCTGTATACGTGAAAAACAAAAAGCACTTGAAGGAAACTGATGAGTCTGAAGTAGGGCCTCGAATCGAAACATGCAAATATTCATTTTCTCCAGATTTGCTCCCTGACCGCGTCTATTCCAGCATTTTGAGTCTATCCAGAACAAGGGGTCACAGTTTAAGGATAAGGGGGAAATCTTTTAGGACCGAGATGAGGAAAAAAAATTCACACAGAGAGTGGCGAATCTCTGGAATTCTCTGCCACAGAAGGTAGTTGAGGCCAGTTAATTGGCTATATTTAGGAGGGAGTTAGATGTGTCCCTTGCGGCTAAATGGATCAGGGGGGTATGGAGAGAATGCAGGTACAGGATACTGAGTTGGATGATCAGCCATGATCACATTGAATGGCGGTTCAGGCTCGAAGGGCCGAATGGCCTACTCCTGCACCTATTATCTATGTTTCTATGTTTCTATCTTCGGTGGTAAACCAGCAATTGTAGTTCATTCCTCTAAAGAAGTTAAGTTTGACACACTGTAACTTTACTGAGTATTTAATAAAGGTACATGTGAAGCACGTCCCAGTACTGACTGCATCTAGTCTTCAGGCGTACTGGAACCAAGGGAGGAGCAAGGGGAAGATATCACAGTTATACTGAGATGACCAAGGCGTGGTTAGTGGTATTGAGGTAGCTACATTATAGGTTGCATGCATAAACCATCTACAATTCCAACACAAAATGAAATACAAGTAAGTTTTAGGATGTTGAGATGGGACAGGGTCCCGATGGAATATACAAAAAGGAGCAAAGCACTTAGGAAGGGAATCGGGATGGTCAAATAACTTTGGCCAATGGGAATATGAATTTCAACTATATATAGATTATACGAGGGGAGACGGGGAGAGGGAAGGTGATAGAATTTAATACTGAGAAGTGTGAGGTGTTGCATTTTGGGACGTCGAACAAGGGAAAGAGCTACACAGTAAATGGCAGGACTCTGAGGAGTGTTGTGGGGCAGAGGGTTCTAGGGGTGCAGGTGCACGGTTCCTTAAAGGTGGAGTTTTTGTTAGATAAGGTAGTCAAACAGGCTTATGGCACATTGATCTTTATCAGTCAGAGTAATGTATATGGAAGTTGGGAGGTCATGTTGCAGTTGCATAAGTCGTTGGTGGGACCGCATTTAGAATATTGTGCCCTATTTTTGGGCACCATGTTATAGGAAAGACATGTTCAAGCTTGAAAGGTTTCAGACACGATATACGAGGATGTTTCCAGGACTAGAAGTTGTGAGCTATAAGGAGAGGTTGAGTGGGCTGGGTTTCTATTCCTTGGAGCGCAGGAAGATGAGATGTGATCTTACAGAGGTGTACAAACTCATGGGAGGAATAGATCGGGTAGATGCACAATCTCTTGTCCAGAGCACGCTAAATCGAGAAGCAGACCACATAGGTTCAAGGTGAACGGGAAAAGATCTAATAGGAATCCGAGGGGTAACATTTTCACACAAAGGGTGGTGGGTGTATGGAAAAATCTGCCAGAGGAGGTAGTTGAGGCTGGGACTATCTCATCGTTTAAGAAACAGTTAGGCAGGTCCATGGACAGGACAGGTTTGGACGGATATGTACCAAGCGCACGCAGGTAAGACGAGTGTACCTGGGACAATGTTGACTAGTGTAGGCAGGTTGGGTCGAAGGGCCTGTTTCCACACTGTATCACTCTATGACTCTATGACTCTATGACTCTAATGCCCTTATCGAATGAGGGCTGCACGGTGGCGCAGCGATAGAGTTGCTGTCTTGCAGCGGCACACATATGGGAGCGATCCTGAGAACGGGTACTTTCTACTTACCGGTCCTCGGGATGTCGCCTGGCTCTCCCCTCACCCGATTGAACCGTCGGACCCAGCCCCGCCCCTGGCCCACCCAACATGAACCTCCATCCAACCTTGCAGCTCCAGACAATGTGTCGCATCCGCCGAACGCGCCGTTTATACCTCGCCCGATAGAACGTTCTATGCAGCCGGAACACGATGCGATTGGCTGCCAGCGAACCAGCCCGATAGAACGCGCTGTGATTGGCTGCCAGCGAACCCGCCCGATAGAACGCGCTGTGATTGGCTGCCAGCGAACCCGCCCAATAGAACGCGCTGTGATTGGCTGCCAACGAACCCGCCCGATAGAACGAGCCGCTGTGATTGGCTGCCAGCGAACCAACCGTTGGCGTGGAACGCGGAGACAAATGGAAATCGAACGCCGATTGGCTCTCAGCGCGACTGACGCAAAGCAGGCATCGCGTTGTTTTATTAATGAGCTCACATCCCGGGTCGGAGCTTTGAACATTCATGTTCTGACTGCGTGCACTATCTATATCTTTAAAAAAAATACAAACTATTTGCAGATGTTCTCCAAGCCACCTGCGGACCGGAATAACGAAATAATCACACCACGTTTACAGAAGATGTATACTTATGCTTTTAAAGAACAAGCCTTACCTGAAACATTAGCAGACTCAACGATTACATTAATACTTAAAAAAGATAAAGACACATAAGAACCCGGATCATACAGAGCTATTGCATTGTTAAATACAGATCAAAAAATATTAGCGAAAACACTAGCTAGAAGGCTAAGAAAGTATGTTAGTAAATTAATAAATGTGATTCAAACAGGGTTCATACCCAAGAGACAATCATCTAATAATTTGAGAGGTCTGTTTAATATAATGCATGCACATAAAATTGAAGAACAAGAGTTATCAATTATCTCATTGGATGCAGAAAATGCATTCGATCAAGTGGTATGGGACTACATGGATAAAATACTGCACACATTTCAAATTGGAGAGAACTTCATTTCATCGATAAAATTATTATATAATAAGCCTACGGCTAGAATATTCACTAATAACATATTATCTACGAAATTTCAATTAACAAGGGGCAGCAGACAAGGATGCTCATTATCACCGCTGTTTTTTGCTCTGGTAATTGAACCTTTAGCCGAAAGATTAGAACACATCCGAATATCCACGGTTATAATACAAAATATTCAAATAATTAAATATCGTTATACGCAAACGATGTACTACTGTACATCACAAAACCCCAAAGTAGCATATCAAACATATTAAACCTAATCGAGGAGTTTGGATCTTTCTCAGGATACAGAATAAATTGGAATATAAGCGAAATTATGTCGGTAAAACCGAAAGACTCAACACACCTCTCAAAATCCCCTTTAAAAATAGCCACAGACAAATTTAAATATTTGGGAATCGAAATCACTAGAAAATATCAAGCTATGTATAACGCTAATTATAGTCCCCTACTTAAGAAATTAAATACTTTAATTAAATTCAGGAAAACGCTTCCGATGTCCTTAATAGGCCGAACAAATGCTATAAAATGATATTTCTACCACAAATTATATATCTATTTCAATCAATCCCTATATATCTACTAAAAAAAGTTTTTAAAAAAACTGAACTCAGACATTACAAATTTTATATGGGACTATAAATCCCACAGAATACAAAGAACTCACTTGAGCAAACCTAAAGAATTGGGTGGTTTAACTCTTCCTAACTTTATGTACAATTACTGGGCAGTAAATATCAAAAATATGATTCACCTGCTGGACAATTCTGCCCAGCAGGTGGATTGGATTATAATGGAGAGAGAGGACTGCTCCCCTTGTAATATTGGAGCGATCCTCCTCTCACCATGAACTTGAATAACACACATTCAATTCAATTCAACTTTATTGTCATTGCACAAATACAAGTATAGATACAACGAAATGCAGTTTAGCGTCTGGTCATAGTCATAGTGCAAGATAGTAGAAGTAAAAATAAAAATACAAAATAAGCATGCAATAAAAAAACAAAACACTGGTTAACAATGTGTGGATTGTGGATGAATTAAAACTGGTACATAGGCAAATAACTATATACATATGGGAGAGTCTAGAGATAGCTAGCGACGGGACTCTGAGTTCAGCAGTGTAATGGTGTTGTTGAAAAAGCTGTTCCTCAGCCTGCTTGTGCGAGATATGAGGCTCCCGTACCGCCTCCCTGATGGGAGGAGGGCAAAGAGTCCATGGTTAGGGTGAGAGGGGTCCTTGATGATTTTCCCGGCCCGTCTCAGATACCGTTTTCGGTGGAGGGCATCCATGGCAAGGAGCGGGGCACCGATGATGTGCTGAGCGGTTTTCACCACCCGTTGCAGTGCCTTCCTGTCAGCTGCGGTGCAGCTGCTGTACCATACCGTGAAGCAGGTGGTCAGGTTGCTTTCGATGGTACAGCGGTAGAAGTTGGACAGGGTCTGGGGGGACAGGTGAGCTTTCTTGAGCCTCATAAGAAAGTAAAGGCGCTACTGCGCCTTTTTGATCAATTTGGTGGTATTGAGGGACCAGGACAGATCCTCTGAGATGTGTACCCCGAGGAATTTGTAGTTGGAGACGCGCTCCACCTCAGATTATAATAAAAATCCAATTACCCACAGTACAATTAGAACCTGGAAACAAACATAACCTAAAATGAAGAAAGCTATCTCTGTTATCTCCAATAGCTAATAAACTGTCGTTTAAATCCTCTATTATAGATAAATCATTTACACAATGGGACAGAATAGGAATTAAAACGCTCGGAGTCTTGTACGAAAATGGAAAATTATGATCATTCCAACAATTACAAATAAAATATAATTTGAGAAATAACCATTACTTTAAATATCGTCAAATATCTGACTACCTGAAAAATATATACAAGATTATTATAATATGCCACCAGATTTATTGGACGAAGCAATGAAGACAAAGGCCGAATCAGCAAACTTAATATCATACTTGTATAACATTATTTTAAATATAGAAATACCATCAACCGACGGTATTAGAAGAGACTGGGAACAAGTACTAGCTATAAAAAATTCAAAAGAGAGGTGGGATAAACATTTACAACATGTGCATAAATGCTCGATTAACTTTAGACACACCCTAATTGAATTCAAAATCTTACACAGATTATACTATTCAAAAATCAAAACAAGTAAACTTTTTCCTAACGCCTCACTTATTTGTGATAAATGCCGATCTCAATAAGCTACTATAGCGCACTCATTTGTATTTTGTATAAAAATTCAAAAATTTTGGACTGACATTTTTGAAATCTTCACAAAATTATTCGAAATAAAACTGATACCAAAACCTGGATGGATAATCTTTGGAACAATGGAAGGTAGCCCTGAACTAAATGCGTTTCAAACGAATATATTTAATTATGGGCTAATAATGGGAAAAAAGCTTATACTTACATTCTGGAAGAGCACTCCTATACCAACAAAGTGGATTTCAAATATGTTTGAAACATTACACCTGGAAGATATGAGACTCCTCCTTGCAGGCAAATCAGACAACTTCCAAAAGACGTGGTCTGCATTTATCGACTTACTACAAGAATAAGGTGCATCAGTACTTCAAAAAAGAAATGGTGACAGGATCTGGTAAAGGGGGAGGAAAAATATGAAGTTGGTATATCCCTTTGCGCGGTTTTTATAATAGAGCTTTTGTTCTTTTTTTTCCCTTTTTCCTTGTTTCTTTTCCAGGGTCTATTTCTTAATTATTTTCTCTAACTAATGGGTCTTTTTGTTCTCATTGATCACTCTTTTACACGAACACAACTTTCTTTCTCTCACTTTCTCTACTTGCTTTATTTCGTTCCTTAAACCTTAAAAACTGAAGAGGTACAATAAATGTAATAAGATATATCTGACTTGTACTACTGTAATTTATTGTAATTCTAATAAATAAAAATATTTAAGGCAAGGCAAGGCAAGGCAACTTTATTTATATAGCACATTTCATACACGAGGCAGACTCAAAGTGCTTCACATAAAAACATGTCATACAATAAAATGAAATAATAAAATGAAATAAAATAGAACTAAAAGGAAAGAAAAGCAAAATTAAAAATGCATTATAAAAAGTGCAAAAGTTAAAAGTGCAATGTAGTTAAGATTTAGCTGTAAGCTAAAGTAAACATAAAAGTTTTCAGTCTTCTTTTAAAAGCGGTCAAAGTTGAGGCAAGTCTTAAATCTTCAGGAAGTTTATTCAAGCTATTTGTTGCATAATAACTAAATCCTGCTTTCCCATGTTTTGTATTTACTCTGGGAATCACTCACAGATTGGTTTCAGAAGATCTTAGCGGTCTAGAAGGCTTATATAGTGGAAGCATGTCAGTGATATACTTTGGTCCTAAACCATGTAGTGATTTATAGGTGAGCAACAGGATTTTAAAATCAATTCTCTGACATACAGGGAGCCAATGTAAGGATTTAAGGATTGGTGCAATGTGTTCAAATTTTTTGGTCTTTGTTAGAACTCTAGCAACAGCGTTCTGAACAAGCTGTAGCTGCCTGACAGTTTTTTTCGGAAGACCTGCAAGGAGACCGTTACAATAATCTAGCCTGCTAGTAATAAAGGCATGTACAAGTTTTTCTAAGTCTTGAGCTGACATGAGTCCTCTTAATCTTGCTACGTTTTTGAGGTGATAGTAGGCCGATTTTGTTACTGATTTGATGTGACTGTCGAAATTTAAATCTGAATCCATAATGACCCCAAGATTTCGGGCTTTGTTTGAAGTTTTCAGGGACAGTGAGTGTAGGTGTTGGGTTACTTTAAGCCTTTCTTTTTTAGCACCAAAAACAATGATCTCCGTTTTGTCCTTATTTAGTAGGAGAAAATGTTGTCACATCCAGTCTTTGACTTGCTCAATGCACTAGCACAGCAGATCTATGGGGCGATTGTCATTTGGTGATAGCGCTACATAGATTTGAGTGTTATCGGCATAGCAGTGGTGGTCAATATTATTATTTCGCATGATTTGCCCTAGTGGGAGCATGTAGATGTTGAATAAAGAGGGCCCTAAGATCGAACCTTGCGGGACTCCACACGTTGGTTGGTTCTGATACAAAGTCACCATTGGAAACAAAATAGTTCCTATCTTGTAGATATGACCTGAACCAACTTAAGAATGTGCCTGAGAGCCCCACCCATTTTTCCAACCTGTCCAAAAGTATTGGGTGATCAACAGTGTCGAATGCAGCACTGAGGTCTAATAACATTAATATTGAAACTTTGCCAGAGTCTGTGTTAAGACGGATGTCGTTTACAACGTTAATAAGGGCTGTCTCGGTGCTATGAAGAGGTCGAAATCCTGACTGGAAGTTGTCGTAGCAGCCAGTTGAAGCCAGGAAGTGATTAAGTTGCTGGAGGGCAACTTTCTCAATGATTTTACTTATGAAAGATAGGTTTGATATTGGTCTATAGTTGTTAATAATAGAGGCATCTAGGCTCCGCTTTTTTAAAAGAGGTTTAAAAAATGCAGTTTTCAAGGCTTTTGGGAAATTGCCTGATTGAAGAGA
This sequence comes from Amblyraja radiata, assembly GCF_010909765.2. Taxonomy (NCBI): domain Eukaryota; kingdom Metazoa; phylum Chordata; class Chondrichthyes; order Rajiformes; family Rajidae; genus Amblyraja; species Amblyraja radiata. The sequence goes on from NC_045995.1 coordinate 2,406,572, forward strand.
GCTGTTAACTATTTGCAGTATGTCTATTGCAAGGCAGTCAAAAACATTCTTAAAGAAGTTGGTAGGTAAAGCATCAAGGCAGCAGGTGGATGGCCTTAGTTGTGTCACCGTTTCCACAAGAGTTTTAGAGTCTATGACATTAAAGCATGTCATCATTGCCACATTACCTTTGCCTAAATAGGGTGGCGATCCAACATTTGTATTTGAAGTGGTGATATTGATGGCACGTCTGATGCCTTCAATTTGTCTGTATAAAATAATGCAAACTCATTGCATTTCTGCGTGGAATGGAGTTCAGGTGGTATTTGTGTTGGGGGGTTGGTCAGTCTGTCAACAGTTGCAAATAGGGTTTTTGCCTTATTAGTGTTGTTGTTAATGATATTGGAGAAAAATGTTTCTCTAGCACTTTTTAAGTCTAAATTGTAGGCACGGAGGCTCTCTTTATAGATGTCATGGTGAATATGGAGTTTTGTTTTCCGCCAGAAGCGCTCAGCTTTCCGGCATTCTCTTTTCTGGGCCGTTACAAAATCAGCTTTTCTCCAGGGTGCCTTTTGCTTACAAGAAATCGTTCTAACCGTAACAGGTGCAATGACATCTATAACTTTCACAATTTTGGAGTTAAAGTTATCTACAAGATCATCAGCAGAACATGGGTTTAGAGGTGGTAACAAGGAGATGGCATTTTTAAGGAGTACATTAGAATGTTCATTTATATACCGTTTTTTGACAGTATTTGATTTTGTCTGTATGTCGGGAATAAAAGATATATTTAAAAAAACGAAAAGCAATTGCGGGACAAAACAGGTTGCAAGCAAACAGACGGTATCTGTTTGCTGATACATATCAATTGGCTGAAAAGCCCTTCAAAAACGAAAAGCAATTGCGGGACAAACCAGTTTGCAAGCAAGCCGACATAATACATATCAATTGGCTGAAAAGCCCTTCAAAAACGAAAAGCAATTGCGGGACAAAACAGTTTGCAAGCAAGTCGACAGAATACATATCAATTGGCTGAAAAGCCCTTTAAAAACGAAAAGCAGATCCGCTGGCGGCCACATGTTGGAGTAGTCGCACTTTTCCACGCTCCCGACCTGTTCACCTCCAACTTATATTATAGCTCAGCCTAAGTTTTATAACTACACATAAATATTTAAACACCATTGACAGCACCTCTCCACGCCGTAAAGATGCCAAGCAGAGGAAAGAAAGAAGAGCAACAGACGGAAGACCCGACGACCAGCACCGGCATGGCTACGCTAGCAGCCATGTTAACAGAGCACAAGGTATCGCTACTGGCAGAATTCAACGCAGCGTTCACCAAACTGGAAACGAGGCTGGACAATATCCAGGCCACTATTTTAGATCACCAACACCGTCTTTCGTCATTAGAGTCTTTTGCCGATACCACCAGCCAAGACATACGAGCTATAGAGACAATGCTAACTACGGTGACCGAAGAGAACGCCAAGCTAAAGTCTAAGCTTATCGGCCTGGAAGGCAGGAATCGCCGAAATAACATAAGGATAGTCGGTCTCCCCGAGAATATCGAAGGCCCCCAAACAACAGCTTTTTTCTCTCAACTCCTGCTCGAGACTCTTGGCGAACTCACACTGGAATCAGCCCCGGAGCTAGACCGAGCCCACCGTACGCTATCAGCCCTGGTGAGAAACCCAGAGCAGTTGTGATCTGCTTCCATAGATAACAGACCCGCGAGTTGGTGGTGCGTGAGGCTTGGAGGCAGAGGGGTAAGCTGAAGTACAAGGATATCCCGATCCACATTTTCGAAGACTACTGTCCCGAGATAGTTGAACAACGCTCCGCATACCGAGACGTTATGAAGGAGCTGTACAACCTGGGTCTCAAACCCTCCCTTCATTATCCAGCCAAGCTGTTCATCATGGCCGGGGAAGGAAAGAGGCGACGACTAACATCTCCCGAGGACGCTCAGGATTTCATCTCATCTTACCGTCGACGCAGACCGGGACCCACAGACGACTGACTTCGCTCGGTACGTCTATATCCGAGTGGCACAGGGGTCCGGTTAATCTACGGTTACACTATGGACTAACTTTAGCTTGACTGCTCTTAGCAACTAGCCATTGTTAGCGCTCGGCCTTGCTGATTATACTAGACCCCTGTCTTGAAATGTATGAGGCTGGTAAGAATTCACCACGATTCGTGACTATCTTATACCAACTTTTCCTTATAATGTTTATGTGTAATCATACTTGAATGGTTCTTCACCTGCACATGCTATAAAATTGGGCTTAAGGGACCTACTTTGTGGTTCGTGATCTGGTCTCTGCATTCTTGTTTTTAGCAGCTGGCTACTAACGCTGCCAGCATTCGGCTAGTTTGTTTACTATAGTCTTCCTAGCGGACTGTCTGTGGCTGATAAGAGCTCATTACAGCCAAGGCTGTGTTATACCAATCTGCTCCTACAACGTTTTTGTTTAACAATTGATGTTCTTTTGCCCTGCGCTTTAATCCAAGAGCCCAGTTTGCAACTTGCTAACTTTTCTAACGCTAACTCTTTCTTTATACCTTGTCGACTTTAAGATATACTATGTAATACCAAAGGAAGCTATTCTTGCTCCATTTATACGTTGGCTTGCTTATTCAGTATCACCATTTTGTTAATTTGCTTTGTCATATTATTACTATCATCATTACTATCATTACCATTAGTGTTAGCAATGACATTGGCAGTGCAACTATTATGGCTATTATTTCAACTTTGTATTTATTTATTTATGTTTATTTTACTTTATTTCTACTTTCTATTTTTCAAATTATTATTATCATTGTTATTATTATTATTATTACTATACTTATTTCATTTTATGATACTTTACTGACATTGAGCGATTTTGTTGCTTTGGGAAGTGGAAATATTGTGAGTTAAGATCGGATATCTCCATGCGGATGCGAGGACAACGCACCTTGGTGCAATGGGCACTCAATGTTCAGTTGGGACATGGGGGACCTCAGGTCCCGGGAACTCAGGTTTGAAAGATGGTTAAGTGATATGTGTCCCACTTGTTTGTTGTGTGTGTACGTGTGTATGTATCTTTTTTTTAAATTACTCCCCCCCCACCCCCCCCCACACACACACACACACACACACATCCCCACTCTCGGCAGCTGGCTTCGATGCGCTCTTCCGTCTCGACTTGCAGTACTACAGCGCTCTGCCCACTCGCTTGGATATAGCTAAGTATGGCCAACACAAACGACGCTCTTAGATTTGTCTCGTGGAACGCGAGGGGGGGGGGGGGGTGGTGGGAAGTCCTATCAAGACTGACAGGATCTTGGCCCACTTGCAACAGCTCAAAGGCGAAATATTTTTTATTCAAGATACCCACCTTTGTAACAGGGAGGTAACACGACTTAAGAGAGGCTGGATTAGCGACTTATTTCACTCGAAATTTAATGATAGGGCTAGGGGTACTGCTATCCTGATCCGTAAGAACGTTATGTTCGAACCACACAAAACTGTGGAGAACCCTGCTGGCCGCTTTGTCATGGTGTCTGGAAAACTGCAAGACACACCTGTCATATTGGCCAGCATTTACGGACCCAAATGGGATGACAGCTCATTTGTAACCAATTTATTTACATCCCTCCCAAATATTGAAAATCATTGTGGGTGGAGATTTTAATCTGGTCCAAGACCCTGTACTGGACAGATCGTCGAAACAAAACCTCTACTTTAACTACATCAGGTAAGACTCTGCATGCGTTTGCCAAACAACTTGGGCTCACAGACCCATGGAGATTTACATTCCCCACGACTAAATTATTTTCATTTTCCCCACGTGCGCCGTACCTATACCCGTATAGACTTCTTTCTCTTAGATAACAGACTGCTCTCCAAAATCAAATCCAGCGAGTATCATAGCATCGTAATACGCTGCGACCTCCCTCGATCTCCACTTTCGTAAACGAACTAACCCCTTTAAACAGTGGAGGTTCAACTCCTCATTATTAGCAGAGGCTCACTACATGCAATTCTTGCACTCCCAAATCACCTTATATTTTGAGCTGAATGACTCGCCGGACATAGAAAGAGGTATACTCTGGGAAGCTTCAAAAGCCTATATTAGGGGCCTACTTATCTCTTTTGTCTCCAACCTGAAAAGAACCGAGACGTCCCAAACGGCAGACCTGTTACAAAAAATAAAGGACATTGATGACAAATATGCATCTGACCCAGTCCGGAGAGATATGTACAATGAGGCGTTTTTACATCGTCGCCTACTGCCCACCTTGTCGTGGGCTACTATCTCCCTAATTCTTAAAAAGGAGAAAGATCCCCTGCTTTGTATTAGCTATCGACCAATTTCACTCCTGAATGTGGACCTCAAAATCCTCTCTAAAGCCCTTGCGCTCCGTCTTCAACGAGTGATGCCCTCTATTATCTCGTTAGATCAAACAGGGTTCATACCAGGCCGACAGCCTTCCCACAATACTAGGCGTCTCCTTAACATCATCCATTCACCGAGTAGTGAGACCCCGGAGATAGTGGTCTCCCTCGACGCCGAAAAAGCTTTCGACAGGGTCGACTTGAGGTACCTATATGAGGCGATGGACCGGTTTGGCCTCGGTAACAGTTTTATTCTCTGGGTCAGTCTATTATACTCGTCCCCGGTGGCCTCAGTACAAACAAACGACACACTGTCGCCCCACTTCCCCCTTCAGAGAGGTACCAGACAGGGTTGCCCGTTATCACCACTCCTGTTTGCTGTCGCGATAGAACCCTTGGCGGTCTGGTTACGCTCAGAGAAGGGCTTTAAAGGTATTACACGGTTCGACACAACTCATAAAGTCTCATTGTATGCGGATGACATCTCGAACCCAGTCAGCTCTCTCCCTGTGATTACGAATATTTTAGACCGGTTTGGTACGTATTCTGGTTATAAACTTAACTACCAAAAGAGTGAGATATTACCGATTAACTCATTGGCTAAGCAGCTCCCTCGCTCTTTAACCTAATTCAAATGGGCAGAGGACGGGTTTCGCTACCTCGGCGTCTTTATCACAACACCCTTATCTGATATGTTCCGCACAAACTTTCTGCCTCTGGTTGAGAAAGCCGAAAGAGATTTTGACCGCTGGTCAGTTTTACCGCTATCCCTCGTGGGCCGGGTAAATCTGGTCAAGATGGTCGTCCTACCCAAATTCCTGTATCTTTTCCAGCACGTCCCTATACTTATCACTAAATCTTTTTTTGATGAATTAGAAAGGACAATATCAATTTTTTATGGGGTAGCAAACCGGCTAGAATCCGAAAGGCGATACTGCAGTCTCCTGAGAGTGACGGCGGGTCGGCACTTCCTGACTTTAGTCGATACTATTGGACAGCTAACTTGCAAAAACTCCTGTATCGGATGAATGATGATTGCGACCACCTACCGACCTGGGTACACATGGAAAAGGCGAGTTCACGTCTCCCGTTGCGATTTTGTGAAGAAGACATTCCCCCATTTCCCAAATCGCCACCCTGAAACCCTGACCGATACCATCTTAGTTCTAGATCCCAACCGGAAGAAATGCATCTCTGTTTTGTATAACTTGTTAGGGTCGGTTATATTGAAACCTCATACCTCATTAAAAGCTGCGTGGGAGGGTGAGCTGAATACGAAACTAACAGACCAGCAATGGGACTCTGCCTTGGATTTGATCCATTCTTCCTCCATATGTGCCCGTCATGGCCTAATCCAATGCAAAGTCCTTCACAAAGTCCACTACACAAATGCAAGATTATCTATAATTTACCCCGCTGTTAAGGACACCTGCGACAGATGTAATCAATTCCCTGTCAACCATAGCCATATGTTTTGGTCTTGCCCTAAGCTAGCAGCCTTTTGGAGGAGTGCTTTCGACTTGATAAGCATAGCCTACGGCCAGACTATTCCTCCAAACCCAATGTCAGCCATTTTCGGTACCCCTCCGAACACCAACCTCTCTGTTGCGATGAAACGGGTCCTTGCTTTTGCAACCTTGATAGCCCGGAGACTGATCTTGCTTAACTGAAGGCTCACATGTCCCCCGACACACGCCCGCTGGATTAAGGAGGTGCTCTACAATTTCAAGCTTAAAAAACTTAGGTTCTCTCTCAAAGGCTCTACCAAGACATTCCTAGATACATGGAACCCTTTCTTGGAACTTGTTAATTCTCTCAACTTGACCCCGGACTCGGAAGAGGACTGTGTACTCTCCACCATTGTTATTCTCTACTGCAGCTGTTCTCCCCTTAACCCCCCCCCCCTCCCCACACTTATTTATTTAATTACGTACTTATTTACTGTTATTAGTGACCCCCCCCCCCTTTTTTTCATAGTACTTTTTGTTTCGTTTATCTTACCATATTTGTGTGAATGTGTACGTATGTGAGTGTTGTTTGTCCCCGTTTGGTTCCGACCTGATTTGGATGGGTTGAAGGTGGGTAAGGGTAAGGGCTTTGAGGGTCGCTTACATACTGTTGCACAATTTTGCCTTGACTGTCATTGTCTGTTATCATAGTATGTACGCAAATTGCTGTGAAATTCAAATAAAAAGATTTAAATAAAAACGAAAAGCAATCGCGGGACAAAACAGGCTGCAAGCAAGCCAACAGAATACATATCAATTGGCTGAATAGCGCATGGAGGTGACTCACCGTGGAGTAGCCCCGCAGCTCAGAGAGCCGTGCCCCTTTCGCTTCCTGGGTCCGGCAGAGACTGAGTGAGGCACGACACTTCCGAGTTTTATAGTCCCCCCTGCCGCCAGCAGGGGCAGCAGAGAGAATGGGGAATGTTGTAAACACATTAATATCTCTCTCATATTTCATCGACCGGAAAAATCCTCCGCACACATAAGGCGGAGGGGAGCTCTGAGCGAGGTGGCCAAAAATGACGGCCGTAGGTGGCGGCGTTCTCTCGTAAATCGCAGAACAGTCGGCCAAAAGCGGTCAAGAACAGAGATTTAGTAATATAGATTATTGGGCAGTAAATATCAATAATATGATTCACCTGCTTGACAACTCTGCCCAGCAGGTGGATTGGATTGTAATGGAGAGAGAGGACTGCTCCCCGTGTAATATAGGAGCGATCCTCCTCTCACCAATGAACTTGAATAACACAAATTACAATAAAAATCCAATTATACATAGTACAATTAGAATTTGGAAACAAATAAAACGTAATCTGAAATTAAGAAATCTATCTCTTTTATCTCCAATAGTTAATAACCCGTCGTTTAAACCCTCTATTATAGATAAATCATTTACACAATGGGAAAGAAAGTGAATCAAAACGCTTGGAGACTTGTATGAAACTGGAAAATTGCTATCATTCCAACAATTACAATTGAAATATAATTTGAGAAATAATCAATATTTTAAATATTTTCAAATATGTGACTATCTGAAAAAATATGCACAAGATTATCATAATATGCCTCCAGACTTACTGGACGAAGCAATGAAGATAAAGGCCGAATCAGCAAACTTAATATCATACTTGTATAACACCATTTTAAATATAGAAATACCCTCAACCGATGGTATTAGAAGAGACTGGGAACAAGAACTAGCTATAAAAATGTCAAAAGAGAGGTGGGATAAACACTTACTATAAGTGCATAAATGCTCGATTAGCGTAAGACACACTCTAATTCAATTCAAAATCTTATAGTATTAAACAACCGAAATAAGTAAACTTTTTTCCAAACGTCTCACCTATTTGTGATAAATGCCGATCTCAAGAAGCTACTATAGCGCACTCATTTGTTTTTTGTATAAAAAGTTTTAAAAGTCTGGACCGAAATTTTTGAAAACTTGATACCAAATAAAATTGATACCAAAAGCAGAATAATAATAATAATAATAATAATAATAATAATAATAATAATAATAATAATAATAATAATAATAATAATAATAATAATAATAATAATAATAATAATAATAATAATAATAATAATAATAATAATGATAATAGTAATAATAATAATAATAATAATAATTCTATATTTTATTGTCATTGCACGTCAGTGCAACGAGATTTAGTATGCAGCTCCAACCGATGAAAAAGAAAAGTAAAATAAATAAATAAGCTGTGTGTCGTGACCATCCGAGGGAGACAGTCCAGGGGGATGGGGGGCACTCACCAGGGCCGGTTTAGAGCCGCTATAGCTCTTGGAATAAAGCTGTTTCTGAGTCTGGAGGTTCGGGCGTAGAAGGCCTTGTAACGTCTGCCGGAGGGAAGTAGTTCAAACAGTCCGTTACAGGGGTGTGATGAGTCTTTATGGATGCTGACGGCCTTCCTGACGCACCGTATGTGGTAGATGCCCTCCAAGGCTGGTAGCTCTGTCCCAATGATCCTCTGCCCTCTGTGTACGACGCGCTGAAGAGCTCTCCTCTCCGCCTCCGTGCAGCTGAGATACCACACAGAGATGCCAGACGTGAATATGCTCTCTGTGGTGCAGCGGTAGAACGTTGTCAGCAGCTGTTGGGGCAGACCAGTCTTTTTTATTGTCCTCAGGAAGAACAGTCGTTGCTGTGCCTTGTTGACCAGCGCAGCGATGTTGGTGGACCATGTGAGGTCCTCTGAAATGTGAGTGCCCAGAAACTTAAAGCTGGACACTCTCTCCACACTTTCCCCGTAAATGGCGATTGGGGCGTATTCTCCATTATGGGACCTCCTGAAGTCAATAAACAGCTCCTTTGTCTTGGAGGTGTTTAGTGACAAGTTGTTACGTGTGCACCAGTCCGCCAGGTTCTGCACCTCCGCCCTGTATTTTATTTCATCACCGTTGGCGATCAGCCAAATCACTGTTGTGTTGTCTGCAAACTTCACGATGGTGTTGGTGTCGAATGCAGGAACACAGTCGTGAGTGAAGAGGGAGTAGAGCATGGGGCTTAGTACACAGCCCTGTGGTGTGCCGGTGCTCAGGGTGATAGTGGAGGACAGGTGCGGGCCCAGTCTCACTGCCTGCGGTCGCTCCGTCAGAAAGTTCAGGATCCAATCGCATATCGGCGAGCTGAGGACTAGCTGGTGGAGTTTGGTGGTGAGCTTGGTGGGGATGACCGTATTGAATGCAGAGCTATAGTCAACGAAGAGCATCCTCACGTACGTGCCCTGTCTGTCCAGGTGAGTCAGGACAGTGTGAAGAGCCAGAGAGATGGCATCCTCTGTTGATCTATTTGCCCTGTATGCAAATTGATGAGAGTCCAGTGAGGCAGGGATGCTGGATTTGATATAGGAGAGGACCAGCCTTTCGAAGCACTTCATTGGGATTGGAGTTAGGGCAACCGGGCGGTATCGTTCAGGTTGGTGACTTTGGACTTTTTCGGCACCGGCACTATGGTGGCTGTTTTCAGGCACTATGGGACCGTTGCCAGAGATAGAGATAGATTGAAGATTCTCGTGAATACCTCCGCCGGCTGTACAGCACAGTCCTTTAGATAATGGATTATCTTTGGAATAATGGAAGGTAGCCCTGAACTAAATGTGTTTCAAAAGAGTCTATTTAATTATAGGCTAATAACGGGGAAAACGCTCCTATACCAACAATAAATATGTGGATTTCAAATATGTTTGAAACGTTACACCTGGAAGATATGAGATTCCTCCTTGCAGGCAAATCAGACCACTTCCAAATGACCTGGTTTGCATTTATTGATTTACTACAAGTATAAGATGCAACAGTAATTTAAAAAATAACTGGTGTCAGGATCTGGTAAGGGAGGATGGAAAATACGAAGTTGGTATATCCCTTTTTGCGTGGTTTTCCATAATAGACCATTTGTTTATTTTTCTTTCTTTCTTTTCTAGGGTCTATTTCTTAACTTTTTTCCCTAACTCTTTCTCTAATGGGTTTTTCTTTTTCATCACTCTTTCACACTAACATGACTTTTTCTCACTTTCTTTACTTTCATTTATTTCTTTCTTTCTTAAAGCTCAAAAAATGAAGGGGTACAATAAATGTAATAATATTTATGTGGCCTGTACTACTGTAATTTATTGTACTTCTAATAAATAAAAATATTTCAAAAAAATACAAATAAATAAAGATGTATACATTTACCATCTTTCAGGTAAACATAGAAACATAGAAAATATGTGCAGGAGGAGGCCATTCGGCCCTACCAGCCAGCACCGCCATTCATTTTGGTCATGGCTGATCATCCCCTATCAATAACCCGTGCCTGCCTTCTCCCCATATCCCTCGACTCCACTAGCCACTAGAGCACTATCTAACTCTCTCTTAAATTCATCCAGTGACCTGGCCTCCACTGCCCTCTGTAGCAGGGAATTCCATAAATCCACAACTCTCTGGGTGGAAAGGTTTTTTCTCACCTCATTCATAAATGACTTATTCTAAGACTGTGTGTGGCCCCAGGTTCTGGACACACCGCACACTGGGAACATTTTTCCTGCATCTAGCTTTGTCCTGTCCAGTCCTTTTATAATTTTATATATTTCTATAAGAAACCCCGTCATCCTTCTAAACTCCAGTGAACACAAGCCCAGTCTTTTCAATCTTTCCTCATATGACAGTCACGGCAAACCAGGGAACAATCTCGTGAACCTACGCTGCACTGCCTCAATCACAAAGTGGAAGTGGTGGAGGCAGGTTCGTTGGTATCATTTAAAAATAAATTGGATAGGCATATGGATGAGAAGGGAATGGAGGGTTATGGTACAAGTGCAGGCAGGTAGGACTAAGGAAAACAAAGTTGTTCGGCACGGACTTGTAGGGCCGAGATGGCCTGTTTCCGTGTTGTAATTGTTATATGGTTATATGGTTAACTAGGGAGAATATGCTCTCTGTTGCGACAATGGGGGAGGGGAAGCAAGACTTGATCTGCAGGGAACGAGGAGAAACGAATGAGGGCCACATATATGATGGGAGAGCGGTTACCCCGGTTCCCTAAATAATGATCGCATCTCGAATGTCCTGGCATGGAACACTTCAGCGTGAGCGCAGATGCGACGGAGACGGAGGAATTTGGATTAGAGGATGGAGTATTTGCAGCAAGCAGTGTGGGAAGAGGTGTAGTGGAGATAGTTGTGGGAATCAGTGCGTTGATAACAAACTGGGCGGGAGTAATTTTGGAGCATCTGTTCTTGAATAAGTCCCTATCATACCCGTGGTAGCCGTTTACAGACCAGCTAATTGTAACTCATACCGGCGTGAAGCATACAGACAATTGGCCTCCACTGCCTTCTGAGGCAGAGAATTCCACAAATTCACAACCCTCTGTGTGAATAAGTGTTTTCCTCATCTCCGTTCAAAATGGCCTTACCCCTTATTCTTAAACTGTGGCCTCTGGTTCTTGACTCCCCCAAAACTGGGAACACGTTTCCTGCGTCTATTCTTATATATCTCAATGTCCCCCCCTCGTCCTTCTAAATCCCAGAGTATACAAGCTCAGCCGCTGCATTCTATCAACATATGACAGTCCCGCCAACCCTGGAATTAACCTCGTGAACTTATGCTGGGCTCCCTAAATAGCAAGAATGTCCTTCCTTAAATTTGGAGAGCAAAACTGCACACATTACGCCAGGTGAGGTCTCACTAGGGTCCTGTACAACGACAGAAGGACCTCTTTGCTCCTCTACTCAACTCCTCTTGTTATGAAGGCCAACATGCCATTCGCTTTCTTCACTGCCAGCCCATGTTAGACTTCCCAAAAGGTAAAACCTTATCTTTTTTTCTGCATTCAATTCCATCAAACATTCCTCAGTCCACTTGACTAATTGATCAGGATCCTGCTGCAATTTTCCACAACCATCTTCACTGCCTGCCTAACCAACCATCTTTGTATCATCTGCAAACTTGCTAATCTTGCCGAGTTTCTTATCCAAATTGTGGGTGTAGATGACAAACAGTAACGGGCCCAGCACCGAACCACGAGGCACCCCACTAGTCATAGACCTCCCGTCCGAGAAGCAACCTTCCAGCATCACCCTCTGTTTCCTTCCAAGAACGCGATTGTCTTTACATTCCGCAATCGCCCTTTGGATCCCATGCGTATCTAACGTTCCAGAGGAACCTACCATGATGAATCGTGTCGAATGCTTTACTGAAGTCCACATATACAACATCTACTGTACTGAAAGATGTCAAGACTTTCATATGAAGAAAGAGTGGATAGACTCGTCTTGTACTCGCTAGAATTTAGAAGATTGAGGGGGGCGGGGGGATCTTATAGAAACATACACAATTCTTAAGGGGTTGGACAGGCTAGATGCAGGAAGATTGTTCCCGATGTTGGGGAACTCCAGAACAAGGTGTCACTGTTTAAGGATAAGGGGGAAATCTTTTAGGACAGTGATGAGAAAACATTTTTCACACAGAGAGTGGTGAATCTCTGGAATTCTCTGCCACAGAAGGTAGTCGACGCGAGTTCATTGACTATATTTAAGAGGGAGTTAGATGTGACCCTTATGGCTAAAGGGATCATGTGGTATAGAGTGAAGGCAGGTACAGGATACTGAGTTGGATGATCATCCATGATCATATTGAATGGCGGTGCAGACTCGAAGGGCCGAATGGCCTCTACTCCTGCACCTATTTTCTATGTTTCCATGTGTCTATGCTTCTAAATGCCTGTATATCGTATCCCTCAGAATATTCTCTAGTAACTTTCCAACTACAGATCTTAAGCTCACTGGCCTATAATTCCCAGCATTTTCCCTGTAGCCCTTCTTAAAAGAAAGACACAACTTTTACCAACCTACAGTCTCCCAGCACATGTCCTGAATATGAAGCCGACTCGAAAATTACAACCAAAGCTCCCGCAATTTCCTCTCTGGTTTCCGTAAATGTGGTCGGAATAATATCTGACCAGGCCATGGAGATTTATCTCCCCTCATACACGATAGTACCTTCAGCGCCACCTCGACAGTAACACTGACTGCTCTCAAGATACTTCCATTGACTGCCCCTAGTTCCTCCGTTCTCCTGCCTTTCTCCCCGGTAAATACAGAGGAGAAATACTCATTCAGGTTCTTGTCCGTCTCCCGTGGCTCCACACAGAGTTGACTGATTCTGATTCCTGAGAGGTACAAATCTCTCTCTCTCTCGTTACTCTTTCACTCCTCGTCTACTAGGCAGCAAATCCACCACTATGCCGCTGTTCCGACTATTTCAAAATGTTTTTCCTTATAGAATCATAGTCATAGATTGATACAGTGTGGAAACAGGTCCTTCTGCCCAATTTGCCAACAGCGGCTACACTAATCACACCTGCCTGCGCTTGGTCAATATCCCTCTAAACCTGTCCTATCCGTGTCTGTTACTAACTGTTTTTCAAACTTTGGGATAGTCCCATCCTCCTCTGACAGCTTGGTCCATACACCCTTTGTGTGGAAAAAGTTACTCCCCAGATTGCTATTTTACTTCGAAGTCACGCGAGTGACTACGCGAAGAACCCCGCCAGGACGCATGCGTGTCATATCGCTTTCACGCTTGCGAGGTAAGTGATTTATTCTGCGGTAGTGATTGTCCCCGCGCTGTTTTTACACAGGGGGGGGGGGGGGGGTTCTTGTCCATCTAGTGTCCACAAGGACCGCGAAGTTGCGGGAGCCAGCAGCAGCTAAAGGCACAAGCCCCGTAAGTAGGATAAGCTGTGCCGACTTTTGGTCCCGCGCCGGCCAGAACACCACGGCCGGGCGGGAGAATATTCAGAATGGGGCCGTCGACTTTGAAAAGTCGAAACGGCAGGCGGCGGGGTGGATCGACGTTGCCCCGTTGCGACAGTTTAAATCTGGACCTGCAGGTAAGTGAAACTGCGGTCTTTATTCTCCCCATACTGTTTCACAGGTGGGGAAACATGGAGAGCTGTGCAAACAACGGCAAGTTTTTAAGCCTGGACCTGCAGGTAAGTGATACTGCTGTCTTTATTGTTCCCATACTGTTCCTCAGGCGGGGGAAACATGCACAAGGCAAAGAAGTCGACCAGAGCTGCGACAAAGCTGGCGGGGGAAGACCGCGGAGTTGCGGACGCCAGCATCGGCCGGCGGCACAGGAATCACCCGTAAGGGAACAGCTGTGCCCGACTTCGTCCCCGCACCGGCCAGATTAAACACTGCGTCTGGGCGGGAAGGCAAGAAGAAAACCAAAAGAGTCGTTGACTGATGAGTCCGACTTTGGGCGGCCAGCGACCGTGAGCGCTGGAGCCGGGCGGAGCGGCTTATGGAGCCGAGCTCCAACATGGGAAAGAAAGTCGTAGCGGCTTATGGATCCGAGCTCGAACATGAAAGAAAGTTGGAGCGGCTTATGGAGCCGAGCTCCAACGTGACAGGCTCCGGGAGACGGAGTCTAGTCACTGTGGGCACTATGTAAAACCCACAGCAGCACAGTGTAGGGCTGCACAGTGCATCTCCCTCATCAGAGCGGAGCACTGGGGGGTCAATTCTGGGCTGACCCTGAAGAGGGGTTTTGACGAACAAAACTACAAGTGTGCAGGGGGTGCAGGAAGGCAAAATCTACTGGCCATGGTGTCCAAATATATACAGCCAGACCACGATGGACACCACTGCAAAAATACTTGGGACCAGGAAACTGCGCATCCCTGAATGTTCCAGTCGTGGAAATAGCATCTGGAAACATGTCGGAGCAGGGCTTAGGAAAGCCCTGGGGATCATAAAGGCGACAACATCAAGGAACTCCTACAGCCGAAGACAGCACTCTTATGCACCCACCAGCAGAACAAGAGAAGCTGGTGAAAGCTCAAAGGCCGGGCATAAAGGACAGCGGTCTTTTAGACCATAGCCTAGACCGGCCTTTCTGGAAGATGCGCAAACCCCCAACCCAAAAACAAACCCAGACACCGGCGCCTCAACCTCCTCGAAGACCACACAGAAGAAGCAAACTTCCACTGGTAACAATGGAGGTAGGTGGGTCTGGTCCCTTACAAATTATAGGAAGAGTGGATAATACACACATTGGTGGAAGATTGCACTCTTTTGGATATGGTGTTTATTAACTACAGACACTTATATCCTAAGCAGTATCCAGGGGTATACCATTGAACTGTGCAAAAGGGGTAATGGGTAAACCCAACACGATTGGCTGGAATACATTGTACTGTATATTCAGTACAAAATGGGAACTGGTAACTGCTAAAGGACTGATTTCCAAAGGCTACTCCATGGCTAGCATCGACCTAAAAGATGCTTACTATTCAGCGCCTACACGGACTGATCACAAACGTTATTTAAAAAAAATAATAAAAAAATTCAACTGGATGGGGCAGCTCTGGCAGTATAGAGCTCTATCAAATACATAATCATATGATCATACTAATTGTGGGCTTAACTAGCTGTAACAGTCACCATACAATTGGGTTAAAACTGGGGTTATCATCCATCCAGATAAATCTAAACTAACGCCTACCAACATAATGAATTATTTGGGGTTCACTATTGACAGCTCATATGTCGGGGACTTTACCAAAGGACAAGGCTACAGTCTTAACTGAGGCCTGCAACAACCCCACTGACATCAGTGAACCGTCTATCAGATTGGTAGCAAGGATAATTGGCATATAGTGTCTGCCTTTCCAGCCACACAATTTGGACCTTTGTATTACCAAAAATCTACAAAGGGCAAAATACAAACACTCAAAGTTAATACTGGTCATTTCGACAGACCAATAAGCCACCAATCAAAGCTTATGGAATTAAAATGATGGAGGGATAACATTCGGCATTGTTCCAACCCTATCGTTATCAACAAACCCTTAGTGGTGCTACAAACTGATGCCAGTGCGCTTGGTTGGGGTACTACCAATTTCCATCTCCATCTGTGGAGGTAGATGAAAGACACAGGAGGCATCATTGTCACAGACACTGGGCATAAACTACCTGGAAATGTGGGGTGCGTTCTATGGCCTAAAGTCATACTGCTCTGGGATAAATCACCAGCGTGTTAGACTACAGAGTGAGAATCTGACTAATACAATTTGGAAATGGTGTATCCAGAGAAATATTGGAATATCAGCTACTTACCTACCAGGTAACCCAAAAATTCAGTGACAGACATCAGGTCACGCAAATTCAATAACATAAGACTTAATCACCAGGTACCAAACTGTGTTTCTTGGGAACCAGACCCTGGGACAGCAGGGACAGATGCTTTTCACTGCATTGAGGGGGCAATTGTTTATCTATGTATTCTCTCCTTTTCTGCATCATCAGTCGGGTATTACGAAAAATACAACAAGACTCCGCGTCTGTTAATTGGTAGTGCCGATTGGCCTACTTAACCATGGTTCCCTGTGATACTCAACATGGGGTTTAACCATGCATCACCATCCTGAAACAACCAGATTATTGGTTCATCCCGTAACAGGGGAACCCATCCATGTCAAAAACAACAAACCTTTCAATTTGTGGAGTCTAAAGAAACCTCTACTGTAACTGGAACTGGCGGAGCGAACATTGAACATTATCTCAGCGGGCCACAGACAGTCCACCAAAAACTATATCTGGTATACATCAGGAAATGGGAGATATATTGTCACAGGAACAACATCACCTACAGTTTGATGAACATAACGTCTGTTCTCGAATTCCCGGCAGGCCTCCATTATGATGAGGGGCTCAGGTACAGTGCCATTAACTGCGCCAGAAGTGCCCTAACAACATATCTATGGCGAGGATCAGAGCGTCATTCTGTTGGGACTCACCGCTGATAACCAAACTTATGAAGGGGATTTTTAATATCTATCCCCCAAGAACCAGGTACTCTCTAAATGGGATATGAGTATTGCCCTAACGTTGCTAAGGAATTGGTCTCCAGCAACAGCTCTGTCCCTGCAATGACTGACGCACACAACAGTCATGCTGATGGCTTTGGTCACGGCACTAAGGGTACATTCGTACATAAGTTAAGGCTGGACTATATTACTTCTTCAACAGGAATATAACGTTTCATATTACGAATTAGTCAAAAAGAACAGACCAGGATCATCAGGCCTCAAAATAGAATTTAGGGATTACCCTACAGATATCGTCTCTGGATAATAAGACCATTATTGTTCTATATGGAGAACACCAAAAACATCTGAGGCTATGAGATGGCACTTCTAATCAGCCACAAACAAACCCACAAAAAATTGTCGGTTCAAACTATTTCCAGATGGCTGAAACAGGTTTTAACAACAGCTGGGGTGGATACTAACATATTCAAATTTATTCCACCAGGGCTGCAACTACATCGGCAGCTATGGAGTTGGATGTGCCAATGAACCAACTCCACGAGACAGCAGGATAGATCAGGGGAAATTGTTCCAACTATTCTACCACAAACCAGTAGTTAAACTGGGACTTTGCAGAGCCAATTTTAAGTTCTGTAATATAATTTCACCCCATAAATAGGGGCTATAATTTGTTGTTAAGAATTTATCATGGATTTCAATGTGGGATTCATGTCTAAACATGTTAACACAATTCCTCCCACAGTCAATTAAGGCAGATGTGATGCATGGACTTGTTTCCACGGCATGAAATCACAGAGCTTTGAAATCTTCACGTAGTCACTCACGTGACACCGAAGTAAAATAGTAAGATTAAACGAGAACTCACCAGTTCGAAGTTTGATCGTTATTTTTATGAGGAGTACGTTGAGGGAATACGTGCCCTCCGCTCCCACCCTTGATCATATACTCAACTGGTATGTTCTTCTCTAATCTTACTATGTTCAATCATTACAATTATCTGTGATTTCACACCGCTGCTTTGAAGAATGGCCAACACGCATGCGTGCTGGCGGGGTTCTTCACGTATTCCCTCAACGTATTCCTCATAAAATAACGATCAAACTTCGAACTGGTAAGTTCTCGTTTAATCTTACTATTAAATCTATTCCCCTTCACCTTGAACCTATGTCCTCTGGTCTTCTATTCCGCTACTCTGGGCAAGATATTTTGTGTATGAACCCCATCTATTCCTCTCATGATTTTATACACCTCTACATGATCAATTCTCATCATCATGCGCTGCAAGAAATAGAGACCCAGCAAACTCAACCTCTCCATGTAGATCAGACCTTCTAGTCCTGGCAGAATCCTCGTAAATCTTCTCCGAACCCTTTCAAGCACGACAATATCTTCCCTATATACCGTGCCCAGAAGTACACACAATATTCTAAATGCGATCTCACCAACGTCTTATACAAATGCAACATGACCTCCCAACTTCTATACTCAGTACTTCGAAGCATTACAAATGTGGCAGCGCCGGCGGCCGATATAGACACAGCATTGCACAATTTCTGTGCCGCCAGGCTATATGACTGAAGCAGAGAAATGAAAAGGAGTTGATGGTCACCATGCTGCCACAGGCCCAGAAATAGACTACGGGAATTAGAAGATCAAGCACTGCCCTTTGTACCTTATCTCTTAAATCCTCAAACACAACTGCCCTGACAGACTCATTGTTCTTACCTGCTCCTGTCACACGGAAATGATTTCCACGTACCTCGAATCCATCCTATCTTCCCTGGTCCAATCTCTCACGTCCTACGTCTAAGATACCTCACATACCCTTCGTCTCTTCAATGACCTTGAAACCTTGACTTCCGCTTTCGAAGCCCCCAATCCCGCGTCTTTACTATGGACGTTCAGGCACAGTACTCCTCCACCCCCCAACAGGAAGGCCTTAATGTTCACCGTTTCTTCCTCGACCGCAGAACCAACGAATTTATATTTACTAGCACTCTCTCCGCCTAGGGAAGTTGGTCCTCTCACTCAAAAAAAAATCACCCTTGACTCCTCCCCACTTCCTCCAAGTCCAAGGCTGCATGTCCAGCGGCAAGTGATAGATTGGAATCTAGCAGTTTATGGCATTGGGGAGCTGGTTCATGTGCGAATGGTTTATTTCATTGGTTGAGGAAGTGTAATAGGTGGCGCTAGGTTTCACTGGGGGGCATTTGGTCAGACCGCTGTATTTCTAGCGGCAAGTGATGGATTGTAATCTGGCAGATGACAACGGGCAATGGATTGCGTCACAGAAGGTCCATCTTTCTACGTCACACACTGTGGATTAATCATCAATGAGCGCCTTGTGTTTGTTTCCTGTGGCAACCAAGGCCATTGTTCTCAGTGACCAGTCAGCGCTCGTTTGGCCGGCGCTAACGTTCTATCCCCGGGGGCCGTATAAATACAGGAGCGGCGCCGCATTGCGTCACTGTCTCTGGAAACACGCGAGCGGAGCTACATGGTGAGCGCACGGGAGAATGCCCGTGAGACGTGCGTGCTCCATCGAGCGAGGAATCCACGTGGGTGGGGGGGGGGGGGGGGGGGGGGGGGGGGGGAGGGGGGCGGGGCGGAGGCGATTCGTGGACTGGTGTTCGAGACTGGACACGGGAAGGGGAGAGCGCACCCGGGGAATTGGGATCGTAGTGGCTGAAAGGATACGCTGAGCGGGAATGAGGCGACGGTGGGAGGGAAGGGCGCAGGGTACTCACGGGGCGGCAATTTGCCAGGGATTCGAGGATTGAACAAGGCGAATGCAGCGTGGTGTGTGCGCGAATTGTAGAGGTGGGTAGAACTGAGACGGTGCTCACATAGGGCGTGGGTCGGTGCGCGATCAACGCGCTTTGAACAAGTCTAAGTGTAGTCCATCTCACCGCCTGTTTCCCCTCGCCAACAGCGCGAGTGTATTTCAATCCACATCGGACAGGCTGGCATCCAGATTGGCAACGCTTGCTGGGAGTTGTATTGCCTGGAGCACGGGATCCAGCCTGATGGACAGTTGCCCACCGACTCGACCATGGGTGGCGGCGACGATTCGTTCAACACCTTCTTCAGCGAGACGGGGGCGGGCAAGCACGTACCAAGGGCCGTGTTCATAGACCTGGAGCCCACGGTGATCGGTAAGGTGGGGGGGTCCGGTGAATTTAGGGCGTTGTCTTAAACCCCTCACGTGCGGGGAAGGAGGAGTGTGCGCCTATAGTGAATTTACCCTCCCCCTGCAGACGAGGTGCGGACCGGCACCTACCGCTAGCTCTTCCACCCCGAGCAGCTCATCACCTGCAAGGAGGACGTGGCCAATAACTACGCCCGGGGCCACTGCTCAATCGGCTAGGAGATCGTGGACCTGGTCCTGGATCGCATCCGGAAGCTGGTAGGTTGCTCAGCGAATGCGAATTCTTGTACAACGCTCCGCGTGCTTGGAGCGCCAATGTATCCGGTTACACCGGTCCATTCCCGAGTACTGCGGCCACGATGCCCCCGGATTCCCATTGCTACCTCTCCCACATCACTGAGATACCCACCGCACTATCTTTCTCAGCGCCGGCTATAGAGACCAGCATGACCGTATCGCGTCGCCCCTTCCCTATCAAGAATTGATGCTTTGCCCCTTCTCTGCCGTCAGGCCGATCTGTGCACCGGACTCCAGGGGTTCCTCATCTTCCATAGTTTCGGAGGTGGCACCGGCTCGGGCTTCACCTCCCTCCTCATGGAGAGACTCTCCGTGGACTACGGCAAGAAATTCAAGCTGGAGTTTTCCATCTACCCGGCGCCGCAGATCTCCACCGCCGTAGTCGAGCCCTACAACGCGGTGCTGGTCACCCACTGCACCCTGGAGCACTCCGATTGCGCCTTCATGGTGGACAACGAGGCCATTTACGACTTGTGCCGGCGGAACCTGGACATCGAGCGCCCCACCTACACCAACCTCAACCGCCTGTTGGCGCAGATCGTGTCGTCCATCACCGCCTCGCTACGCTCGACTGGGCCCTCAACGTGGACCTGACTGAGTTCCAGACCAACCTGGTCCCCTACCCGCGCATCCACTTCCCGCTCGTCACCTGCATTATTTCGGCCGAGAAGGCTTACCACGAGGAACTGTCCGTTCCACAACTGAACAACGCATGCTTCGAGCCAGCCAACCAGATGGTGAAGTGCGACCCTCGCCAGGGCAAGTACATGTCGTGCTGCATGTTGTACAGCGGGGACGTGGTGCCCAAGGACGTCAACGCCTCCATCGCTAC
This sequence comes from Amblyraja radiata, assembly GCF_010909765.2. NCBI lineage: Eukaryota > Metazoa > Chordata > Chondrichthyes > Rajiformes > Rajidae > Amblyraja > Amblyraja radiata. The sequence goes on from NC_045995.1 coordinate 2,427,566, forward strand.
CATCAAGACGAAGCGCTCCATCCAGTTCGTGGACTGGTGCCCGACCGGTTTCAAGGTGAGTGTGGCCAATTCGCGTGTTTCACAGAAACATAGAAACATAGAGAATAGATGCAGGAGGAGGCCATTCGGCCCTTAGAGCCAGCACCACTATTCGTCGTCACCACGGCTGATCGTCCCCTATCAAAAACCCGTGCCTGCCTTCTCCCCATATCCCTTGACCCCACTAGCCCCTAGAGCTCTATCTAACTCTCTCTAAAATCCATCCAGTGACTTGGCCTCCACTGCCTTCTGTGGCAGGGAATTTCATGAATTCACAGCTATCTGGGTGAAAAATATGTTTCTCACCTCAGTCTTAAATGACCTCCCCTTTATTCTAAGTCTGTGTGGCCCCTGGTTCTGGACTCGCCCAACATTGCGAAATAAAATCCTGGTTCTAGCTGGTCCAGTCTTTTTATAATTTTATAAGTTTCCATAAGATCTAAGCTTCTAAACTCCAGTGAATACAAGCCTAGTCTTTTCAATCTTTCCTCATATGACAGTCCCGCCATCTCAGGGATCAATCTCGTGAACCAACGCTGCACTGCCTCAATCACAAGGATGTCCTTCCTCAAATTAGGAGACCCAAACTGTACACAATACTCCAGATGTGGTCTCACCAGAGCCCTATACAACTGCAGAAGAACCTCTTTACTCCTATACTGAAATCCTCCTGTTATGAAGGCCAACAAACCATTAACTTTCTTCACTGCATCTGAATGCATTCTGGAAGTTAGGTACATATAGTAAATCCCAAAACATATGGATCCGATTGGTTTTGGAGATTAAGGCCAGCCGTAGGCAAATGAGACGAGCCCAACATGTCAACTTTTGGGACATTGACAAGGTGGTTCGAAGGGCATGTTTCCCAGCTGCACAGCTCCATACCTTCATGGCTCTAACACGCATATCGGAACTTGCTGTCCAGAGAATACTCACAGCCGGAGATTTATTTTAGGGAATCGCAAGGTTCTACTAAACGATGTTTGGTTAATTTTTGGGCGCATATTGAAGTGATAATATTTTTTTGTAAGTAGATTTGATTATAAGATATATTTCTTCCGGCCATAGGTGGGCATCAACTACCAGCCCCCGACTGTGGTGCAAGGGGGTGACCTGGCCAAGGTGCAACGCGCCTTCTGCATGCTGAGCAACACCACCGCCATCTCCATGGCCTGGACCCGCCTCAACCTCAAGTTCGACTAGATGTACGCCATGCGGGCCTTTGTCCACTGGTACGTGGGAGAGGGGCTGGAGGAAGGGGAGTTCCAGGACGCGCGGGTGGACATGGCGTCGCTGGAGAAGGACTACCAGGAGGTGGCCGTAGATTCCGCCGACATGGAGAGACGGGGTGAAGAGGCAGAATAAGATGATTTAATTTGGAATTTAAAAGTTTAAGTTTTATTTAATAGACTATATTGAAAGATATAACACTGATAATAATAAATTGTTTTAATGAACAATTGTTTTGTCGATATATTGCAGAAGTCGGGTAAATGGAATATAATATTGTTGGGCAGAAACTGTGAGGGGGCGGGTTCGCAAAATAGAGAGAGGGGGAATATCGGGGTGACTTGACTTTAGCGAAATCAATATTCATACCACTCTGCTGTAGTGGTGTCTTTAGTATAGCTTCCCGAGCGAAATATGGAATGGTGTTCTTCCAAAATGCGTTTAGCCCCTCTGTCAATGGAGGAGACCTGGGACAGGAAGGTGAATATGGCATTGGGAAAGATAACTAAAGTGTTTAGCAACCGGGAGTCCAGGTAGGTTCACGTGGACTGAGTGAAGGTCTTCAGTGAAACGTTCGCCCAATCTACGTTTGGTCTCGCCGATGTATAAGTGTCCACATCTTGAAGAACGAATACGGTAGATGAGCTTGAAGTAGGGTCAAATAAATCTCTACCAAACCAGAAAGAACTGTGGAGGTCCCTGAACCGAGTCGAAGGACAAGACAAAGGGACATAGAAACATAGAAAAGAGGTGCAGGAGTAGGCCATGCGGCCCTTCGAGCCTGCACATGCCATTCGCTTTCTTCACTGCCTGCTCATGTTAGACTTCCCAAAAGACGTCCCTTACATTTGTTTCTGCATTCAATTCCATCAACCATTCCTCAGTCCACGACTAATTGATCAGGATCATAGAAACATAGAAAATAGGTGCAGGAGTAGAGGCCATCCGGCCCTTCGAGCCTGCTCCACCATTCAATATGATCATGGCTGATCATCCAACTCAGTATCCTGTACCTGCCTTCTCTACAAAACCCCATGATCCCTTTAGCCACAAGGGCCACATCTAACTCCCTCTTAAATATAGCCAATGGACTGGCCTCAACTACCTTCTGTGGCAGAGAATTCCAGAGATTCACCACTCTCTGTGTGAAAAGTATTTTCCTCATCTCGGTCCTAAAAGATCTTATCCTTAAACTGTGCCCCTTGTTCTGGACTCCCCCCCCATCGGGAACAATCTTCATGCATCTCGCCTGTCCAACCCCTTATGAATTTTGTAAGTTTCTATAAGATCCCCCCTCAATCTTCTAAATTCTATCGAGTACAAACCGAGTCTATCCAGTCTTTCTTCATATGAATGCCCTGACATCCCAGGAATCAGTCTGGTAAACATTCTCTGTACTCTATCTATGGCAAGAATGTCTTTCCTCAGATTAGGAGACCAAAACTGTACACAATACTCCAGATTTGGTCTCACCAATACCATGTACAACTGCAGTAGAACCTCCCTGCTCCTATAATCAAATCCTTTTGCTATGAATGCTAACATACCATTCGCCTTCTTCACTGCCTGCTGCACCTGCCTGCCTACTTTTGATGACTGGTGTACCATGAACCCATGTCTCGTTGCAACTACCCCTTTCCTAATCGGCCACCATTCAGATAATTGTCTACTTTCCTGTTTTTGCCACCAAAGTGGATAACCTGCCATTTATCCACAACATACTGCATCTGCCATGCATTTGCCCACTAACCCAGCCTATCCAAGTCACCTTGCAGCCTCCTAGCATCTTCCTCACAGCTAACACTGCCCCCCAGCTTCGTTTCATCCGCAAACTTCGAGATGTTGCATTCAATTCCCTCGTCCAAATCATTAATATATATCGTAAATAGCTGGGGTCCCAGCACTGAGCATTGCGGTACCCCACTAGTCACTGCCTGCCATTGTGAAAAGGACCAGTTTACTCCTACTCTTTGCTTCCTGTCTGCCAGCCAGTTCTCTATCCACATCAATACTGAACCCCCAATACCGTGTGCTTTAAGTTTGTATTCTAATCTCTCATGTGGGACCTTGTCGAAAGCCTTCTGAAAGTCCAGATAAAACACATCCACCGGTTCTCCCTTATCCACTCTACTAGTTACATCCTCGAAAAATTCTATAAGGTTCGTCAACATGATTTACCCTTCATAAATCCATGCTGACTTTGTCCAATGATTTCACCACTTTCCAAATGTGCTGCTATCCCACCTTTTTTAACTGGTTCTTGCAGTTTCCCCACTACCGACGTTAGACTAAATGGTCTGTAATTCCCCGTTTTCTCTCTCCATCCCTTTTTAAAAAGTGTGGTTACATTAGCTACCCTCCAATCCTCGGGAACTACTCTAGAATCTAAAGAGTTTTGAAAATTTATCACTAATGCATCCATTATATCTGGGGCTACTTCCTTAAGTACTCTGGGATGCAGCCTATCTGGCCCTGGGGATTTATCGGCCTTTAATCCATTCAATTTACCTAACACCACTTCCCGGCTAACCTGGATTTCACTCAGTTCCTCCGTCTCATTTGACCCCCGTTCCCCTGCTATTTCCGGCAGATAATTTATGTCTTCATTAGTGAAGACAGAACAAAAGTAGTTATTCAATTGGTCTGCCATGTCCTTGTTCCCCATGATCAATTCACCTGTTTCTGACTGCAAGGGACCTACATTTGTTTTAACTAATCTTTTTCTCTTCACATATCTATAAAAGCTTTTTCAGTCAGTTTTTATGTTCCCTGCCAGTTTGCTTTCATAATCTATTTTCCCTTTTCTAATTAAGCCCGTTGTCATCTACTGGACTGAATTTCTCCCAGTCCTCTGGTAGGCTGCTTTTTCTGGCTAATTTGTACGCTTCATCTTTTGTTTTGATACTATCCCTGATTTCCCTGGGTATCCACGGATGCACTACCTTACCTGATTTATTTTGTAGCCAAACTGGGATGAACAATTATTGTAGTTCGTCCCTGCAGTCATTAAATCAATTGCCAGTCTATCTTGGCCAATTCATGTCTCATACCCTCAAAGTTACCTTTCTTTATGTTCAGGACCCTTGTTTCTGAATTAACAATGGCACTCTCCTTCCTAAAGAAGAACTGAACCATATTATGGTCACTCTTGCCCAAGGGCCCACGCTCAACATGACTGCTAACTAACCCTTCGTCATTACTCAATTCCCAATCTAGAATAGCCTGCTCTCTCGTTGCAATTTTTCTGCAATTTTTCCTTATAGAATCACGATCCTGCTGCAATTTTTCATAACCATCTTCACTTCCTGCCTAACCAACCATCTTTGTATCATGTGCAAACCTGCTAATCTTGCCTAGTTTCTTCTCATCCAAATCGTTGGTATAGATGATAAACAGTAACAGGCCCAGCACCGACCCATGAGGCACACCACTAGTCATATTTCTCCAGTCCGAGAAGCAACCTTCCAGCATCACCCTCTGCTTTCTTCCAAGAACGCGATTTTCTTTCCATTCAGCAATCTCCCCTTGGATCCCATGCGATCTAACTTTCCAGAGCAAGCTACCATGACGAATCTTGTCGAATGCTTTACTGAACACCACATATAAAACATCTACTGCACTGCCCTCATCGACTTTGTTGGTCACGTCTTCAAAAAAACAGATTTGTGAGACATGACCTGCCACCAACAAAACCATGCCGACTATTTCTAATCATCCCTTGTCCGTGTAAATGCCTGCATATCATATCCCTCAGAATATTCTCTAGTAACTTTCCAACTATAGATCTTCAGCGCACAAAAGCTTTATTTACCATCCTACCTATATGAGATTCCACCTTCAAGGAACTATGCACGGTTATTCCCAGATCCCTCTGTTCAACTGTATTCTTCAATTCCCTACCATTTACCATGTATGTCCTGCAAAGGTGTAGCACCTCACATTTATCATCATTAAACTCCATCTGCCATCTTTCAGCCCATTCTTCTAAATGGCCTAAATCACTCTGTAGACTTTGGAAATCCTCTTCATTATCCACAACACCCCCTATCTTGGTATCATCTGCATACTTACTAATCCAATTTACCACACGTTCATCCAAATCATTGATGTACATGACACACAACAAAGGACCCAACACAGATCCCTGAGGCACCCCACTAGTCACCTGCCTCCAACCCGACAAACAACCATCCACCATTACCCTCTGGCTTCTCCCATTCAGCCACTGTTGAATCCATCTTGCTACTCCTGCATTTATACCCAACAGTTGAACCTTCTTAACCAACCTTCCATGAGGAACCTTGTCAAAGGCCTTACTAAAGTCCATATAGACAACATCCACTGTTTACCCTCGTCAATTTCCCTAGTAACCTCTTCAAAAAAATTCAAGAAGATTAGTCAAACATGACCTTCCAGGCACAAACCCATGCTGACTGTTCCTAATCATACCCTGTTTAACCAGCTGCTTATATATATTATCTCTAAGTATCTTTTCCATTAATTTGCCAACAACTGGTCAAACTAACAGGTCTATAATTGCTAAGTTTACTCTTAGAACCCTTTTATACAATGGAACAACATGCGCAGTACGCCAATCCTCCGGGACTATTATTGTTTCAAATGACATTTGAAATATTTCTGTCATAACCCCGACTATTTCTTCACTAACTTCCCTCAATGTCCTAGGGAATATCCTGTCAGGACCTGGAGACTTAACCTCTATTATATTTTTCAAAAGTGTCAGTACTCCTTTTACTTTGAAACTCATAGTATCCATAGCTACTCTACTAGTTTCCCTTACCTCACATAATTCTATAAACTTCTCCTTGGTGATACCGAAGAAAAGAAATTGTTCAATATCTCCCCCATCTCTTTTGGCTCTGCATATAGCTGCCCACTCTGTTTCTCCAATGGACCAATTTTATCCCTCGTTATCCTTTTGCTATAAATATGGTTAATACCATGAGTTACAAAGTAAAATAAGTACTGACACTTTTGTCAACCAAAGGAGGGGCAAGAGGTGGAGGTGTTGCATTGCTAGTCAGGGGAGATATTATGCTTTGGCAGGATAGATTGGAGGGCTCATCTAGGGAGGCTATTTGGGTGGAACTGAGAAGTGGGAAAGGTGTAGCAACACTTATAGGGGTGTATTATAGACCGCCAAATGGGGATCGAAAATTGGAAGAGCAAATATGTAAGGAGATAGCAGATATTAGTAGTAAGCACAAGGTAGTGATTGTGAGATTTCAACTTTCCACACATAGACAGGGACACACATTCTGTAAAAGGGCTGGATGGTTTGGAGTTTGTAAAATGTGTGTAGGATAGTTTTTTGCAGCAATACATAGAGGTACCTACTGGAGGAGGGGCAGTGCTGGACCCCCTGTTAGGAAATGAGACGGGACAGGTGGCGGAGGTATGCGTTGGGGAGCACTTCGGGCCCAGTGATCACAATACCATTAGTTTCAATATAATTATGGAGAGGGTCAGAACTGGACCTAGGGTTGAGATTTTTGATTGGAGAAAGGCTAACTTTGATGAGGTGCGAAATGATTTAAAAGGAGTGAATTGGGACATTTTGTTTTATGGGAAGGATGTAGAAGGGAAATGGAGGACATTTAAAGGGGACATTTTAAGAGTACAGAATCTTTATGTTCCTGTTCGGTTGAAAGGAAACAGTAAAAATTGGAAAGAGCCTGGTTTTCAAAATTGGTTATCTTGTTCGGAAAAAGAGGGAGATCTACAATAATTATAGGCAGCATGAAGTAAATGAGGTGCTTGAGGAGTATAAGGGATGTAAAAAGAATCTTAAGAAATAAATTAGAAAAGCTAAAAGAAGATATGAGGTTGCTTTGGCAAGTAAGGTGAAAGTAAGGTGCCAGGCCACCTCGGCCCTACAAGTCCGTGCCGAACAACTTTTTTCCCTTAGTCCCACCTGCCTGCACTCATGCCATAACCCTCCATTCCCTTCTCATCCATATGCCTATACAATTTTGCTTGCCCCTCTCTGGTTTCCGTTAATGTGGTCGGAATAATATCTGATCAGGCCATGGAGATTTATCTACCTTCATACACGAAAGTACCTTCAGCGCCACTTCGACCGTAACACTGACTGCTCTCAAGATACTTCCATTGACAGCCCCTAGTTCCTCCTTTCTCCTGTCTTTCTCCACGGTAAATACAGAGGAGAAAGACTCATTCAAGTTCTTGTCCATCTCCCGTGGCTCCACACAGAGCTTTGCTTGCTGGGGTACAAATATCTCTCTCTCTCTCGTTACTCTTTCCCCCTCATATATTAGGCAGGACATCCACCGCTATTCCGCTGTTCCGACGATTTCAAAATGTTTTTCTTTAAAGAATCACAGATCCGATTCATATTCAGATTCAACTGTCATTGTCAGTGTACAGTACAGAGACAACGAAATGCAGTTAGCATCTCCCAGGAAGAGCGATATAGAATACGATTTCAATAAATTAATATATATTTACATGCATACAGTCATAGTGTTTTTCCTGTGGGAGGAGTGTAGGGGGGGGGGGGGGGGGGGGGGCTGGGGCTGATTTGCAGTCACCGAGGTACAGTGTTGAGCAGTGTGACAGCCGCAGGAAAGAAGCTGCTCCTGGACCTACTGGTCCGGCAACGGAGAGGCCTGGTGCCTCCCGGATGGTAGGAGGGTAAACAGTCCATGGTTGGGGTGAGAGCAGTCCCTGGCGATGCTGAGCGCCCTTCGCAGACAACGCTTGCATTGGACAGACTCAATGGAGGGGAGCGAGGAACCGGTGATGCGTTGGGCAATTTTCACCACCCTCTGCAGTGCTTTCCGGTCGGAGACAGAGCAGTTGCCATACCATACTGTGATACATTTGGTAAGGATGCTCTCGATGGTGCAGCGGTAGATGTTCACCAGAATTTGAGGAGACAGATGGACCTACTTCAGTCTCCTCAGGAAGAAGAGACGCGGGTGAGCCTTCTTGACCAAAGTTGAGGTATTGTGTGTCCAAGAGAGGTCATCGGAGATGTTGACCCCCAGGAACCTGAAGCTGGAAACACGTTTCACCTCCGTCCCGTGGATGTGGTTGGGGGTGTGCGTTCCGCCTCTAGACGTCCTGAAGTCTACAATGAGCTCCTTGGTCTTCTTGGAGTTAAGGACCACAATCATAGATTGATACAGTGTAGAAACAGGTCCTTCCCCCAACTTGCCAACACCGGCTACACTAATCCCAACTGCCTGCGCTTGGTCCATATCCCTCTAAACCTGGCCTATCCATGTCTCTTACTAACTGTTTTTCAAACTTTGGGATAGTCCCAGCCTCCTCTGGCAGCTTGGTCCATACACCCACCACCCTTTGTGTGAAAAAGTTACTCCCCAGATTCCTATTACATCCATTCCCCTTCACCTTGAACCTATGTCCTCTGGTCTTCTATTCCGCTACTCTGGGCAAGGGATTTTGTGTATGAACCCCATCTATTCCTCCAATTATTGTACACACCTCTATAAGATCACCCCTCATCATCCTGTGCTCCAAGGAATAGAGACCCAGCGTACTCAACCTCTCCATATAGATCAGACCTTCTAGTCCTGGAAGAAGCCTCGTAAATCTACTCTGAACCCTTTCAAGCACGACAATATCTTCCCTATACACGGTGCCCAGAACTACACACAATATTCTAAATGCGATCTCACCAACGGCTTATACAAATGCAACATGACCTCCCAACTTCTATACTCAGTACTTCGAAGCATTACAAATGTGGCAGCGTCGGCGGCCGATATAGCCACAGCATTGTACCCTTTCTGTGCCGCCAGGCTATATGACTGAAGCAGAGAAATGAAAAGGAGATGATGGTCACCATGCTGCATTGTGCCACAGGCCCAGAAATAGACCACGGGAATTAGAAGATCAAGCACTGCCCGTTTGTACCTTCTCTCCAAAATCCTCAAACACAGCTGCCCTGACAGACCCATTGTTCCTGCCTGCTCCTGTCACACGGAAATGATTTCCACGTACCTCGAATACATCCTATCTTCCCTGGTCCAATCTCTGCCGACCTATGTCTAAGATTGCTTCTTGCAGAGGCCCGAGAGCCGTTGGAGCGGTCACAGAGGGAGGAGGAACACAAATCTGTAATATTCCAAGTTCCATTCGCATTTCAAAACAAGTGGGCTTGAGGAAGCCGCTGATTGGTGGAAGCAGACAAGAGGGAGCAGCTGATTGAGAGTCAGATCCCTGCTGATTTCTTCCAGCAGTTTGTATTGTATTATTATGTACTTTGTATTATATCCTAGGTAAGAGGGGAGTATGAGTGCCAGGGCAGTTTACTGTTCTGGATGTCGGATGTGGGAGGTCAAGGAATCTGATAGCCTTCCAGCCGTCCGCATCTGCGCCAGGTGCGTCGAGATGGGGGAATCTGATAGCATTCCAGACGTCCACATCTGCGCCAGGTGCGTCGAGATGGGACACCCTGGAGCAGCAGCTCGATGACCTCCGTCTGGTCAGGGAGAGCGAGGAAGTAATTGAGAGGAGTTACAGAGAGGTGGTCCCTCCAAGACCACAGGAGGCAGGCAAATAGGCCACGGTGAGGAGGGGCAAGGGGCTCAGGCAGGAACTAGAGAGTACCCCGGTGACTGTACACCTTGACAATAAGTATTCCTGTTTGAGTACTGTTGGGGGGGACAGCTTACCTGGGGGTAGCAACAGCGGCCGGGCCTCCGGTACAGAAACCGGTCCTGTTGCTCAGACGGGTAAGGAAAAGAAGAGGAGGGCATTAGTAATAGGGGACTCTATTGTTAGGGGTCAGAATGGCGATTCTGTGCACGCAGTCGGGAGACCGGGATAGAAGTGTGCCTCCCTTGTGCCAGGGTCTGGAATGTGTCTGAACGTCTCCAAGATACCCTGAAATGGGAGGGAGAGGAGCGCGAGGTCGTGGTACATATAAGTATCAGTGACATAGGTTGAAAAAGAGAAGAGGTCCTGAAAGGAGAATTTAGAGAGTTAGGAGGAGAGTGAAAAAGAAGGACCGCAAATGTAACAATCTCGGCATTAATGCCTGTACCACGCGATAGTGAGAGTAGGAATGGAGGGAGGTGGAGGATAAATGCGTGGCTGAAGGACTGGTGCAGAAGGCAGGGATTCAAATTTTTGGATCATTGGGACCTCTTTTGTGCAAGATGCGACCTGTACAAAAAGGATGGGTTGCACTTGAACCCGAGGGGGACCAATATTCTTGCGGGGAGATTTGTAAAGGCTACCGCGGAGACTTTAAACTGGAATGGTTGGGGCGAGGGACTCAAATAGAGAAAGCTAGTCGACTGCGTATGAGGCAGGAGGCAGAGCAGGAAAGCACTCCAACCCAACATGTAGGGGGGGGAGAATAAAGCAATAATAAACAGATAATAAGAGGTGGCGGGGTTCTTAAATGTGTGAGGAGAGAGACAGAGGGGTGTAAAATGGGGGTAATAGTAATAGGTAGCAAGTTGAAAAGTAAAAGTGGCAGGCAGACAAATCCAGGTCAAAAATCAAAAAGGGCCGCTTTTCAACATAATTGTATAAGGGGCAAGAGCGTTGTAAAACAAGCCTGAAGGCTTTGTGTCTCAATGCAAGGAGCATTCGTAACAAGGTAGATGAGTTGAATGTGCAGATAGCTATTAATGATTATGATATAGTTGGGATCACAGAGACATGGCTCCAGGGTGACCAAGGCTGGTAGCTGAACATCCAGGGCTATTCAATATTCAGGAGGAATAGACAGAAAGGAAAAGGAGGTGGTGTAGCGTTGCTGGTTAGAGAGGAGATTAACGCAATGGAAAGGAAGGACATTAGCTTGGAGGATGTGGAATCGATATGGGTAGAGCTGCGAAACACTAAGGGGCAGAAAACGCTAGTGCGTGTTGTGAACAGGCCATCTAACAGCAGTAGTGAAGTTGGGGATGGCATCAAACAACAAATTGGAAATGCGTGCAACAAAGGTAAAACAGTTATAATGGGTGACTTCAATCTACATATAGATTGGGTGAATCAAATTGGCAGGGGTGCTGAGGTAGAGGATTTCTTGGAATGTGTGCGGGATAGTTTTCTAAACCAACATGTAGATGAACCAACGAGAGAGCAGCCTATTCTTGACTGGATATTGAGTAATGAGGAAGGGTTAGTTAGCAGTCTTGTTTTGCGTGGTTCCTTGGGCAAGAGTGACCATAATATGGTTTAGTTCTTCATTAGGATGGAGAGTGACATGGTTAATTCAGAAACAATGGTTCTGAATTTAAAGAAAGGTAACTTTGAGGGTATGAGACGTGAATTGGCTAAGATTGACTGGCGATTAATTCTTAAAGGGTTGATGGTGGATATGCAATGAAAGGCATTTAAAGACTGCATGGATGATCTACAAAAATTGTTCATCCCAGTTTGGCAAAATAATAAATCAGGGAAGGCAGTGCATCCGTGGATAACAAAGGAAATCAGGGGTAGTATCAAAGCAAAATATGAAGCGTGCAAATTAACCAGAAAAAGCAGCCGACAAGAGGTCTACGAGAAATTCAGAGACCAGCAGAGGAGGACAAAGGGTTTAATTAGGAAAGGTAATTAAATTATGAAAGAAAACTGGCAGTGAACATTAAAACTGACTGCAAAGGTTTTTATAGATATGTGAAGAGAAAGAGATTAGTTAAAACAAATGTAGGTCCCTTGCAGTCAGAAACAGGTGAATTGATCATGGGAAACAAGGACATGGCGGACCAATTGAATAACTACTTTGGTTCCGTCTTCACTAAGGAAGACATAAATAATCTGCCGGAAATAGCAGGGGACCGCGGGTCAAAGGAGATGGAGGAACTGAGTGAAATCCAGGTTAGCCGGGAAGTGGTGTTAGGTAAATTGAATGCATTGAAGGCCGATAAACCCCCAGGGTAAGATAGGCTGCATCCCAGAGTACTTAATGAAGTAGGTCCAGAAATAGTGGATGCATTAGTGATAATTTTTCAAAACTCTTTTGGAGTAGTTCCTGACGATTGGAGGGCAGCTAATGTAACCACACTTTTTAAAAGGGGAGGGAGAGAGAAGCCGGGGAATTACAGACCAGTTAGTCTAACATCGGTAGTGGGGAAACTGCTAGAGTCAGTTATTAAAGATGGGATAGCAGCACATTTTTGAAAAGTGGTGAAATCATTGGACAAAGTCAGCATGGATTTACGAAAGGTAAATCATGTCTGACGGATCTGATATAATTTTTCGAGGATGTAACTGGTAGAGTGTATAGGGGAGAACCATTGGATGTGTTATATCTGGACTTTCAGGAGGATTTCGACAAGGTCCCACCTAAGAGATTAGTACACAAACTGAAAGCACACGGTGTTGGTGGTTCAGTATTGATGAGTATGGAGAACTGGCTGCAAACATGAAATAACAATTAGGAATAAACGGGTCATTTTCAGAATGGCAGGACTAGTGACTAGTGGGGCACCGCAAGGCTCAGTGCTGGGACTCCAGCTATTTACAATATATACTAGACTAAGTGGGACGCGTGGGGTCCCAGCATCGCACGGGAAGGCTGGTCACTAACGCAATATTACACCTCTCCACCAATTCTAATACTGCTCACCAGTGGGGGGGGGGGGGGGGGGGGGTGGAGCTGTCTGTTGCGCTAGTATGGGTGTTGCGGGCCGAAGGTACTGGTTTCCAGAGGGCTAGTATAGACATTGTGGGCCGTATGGATGCTTGGGCAGGCATCCAACTGTTGCAACTATTTAAAAAGCCAAGCCAAGGCAAACAATTGGGACTCAGCCACCGACAACCAAAATCATTTTGTGAACACAAACTTGTTAAAAAAAAATGCGAGGCAAACAATTGGGCTTCAGACACCCGAAAACCAAAAGTCATTTTGTGAACACAAACTTGCTTAAAAAACGCGAGGCAAACAATTGGGCTGCAGACACCCGATATCCAAAATTCATTTTGTGAACACAAACTTGTTTAAAAAAAATGCGAGGCAAACAATTGGGCTGCAGATACCCGACAACCAAAATTAATTTGTGAAAACAATCTGGTTAAAAAAAAGGCGAGGCAAACAATTGGGCTGCAGACACCGGACAAACAAAATTCATTTTGTGAACACAAACTTGTTAAAAAAAAGGAGAGGCAAACAATTGGGCTGCAGACACCCGACAACCAAAATTCATTTTGTGAACACAAGTATGTCAAAAAGGCGAGGTAAACATTTGGGCTGCAGCCACCCAACAACCAAAATTCATTTTGTGAACACAAACTTGTGCAAAAAAAAAGGCGAGGCAAACAATTGGGCTGCAGCCACCCGACAACCAAAATTCATTTTGTGAACACAAACTTGCTAAAAAAAAGGCGAAGCAAACAATTGGGCTGCAGACACCCGATATCCAAAATTCATTTTGTGAACACAAACGTGTTTAAAAACGGCTGCAGCCACCTTACAGCCGCGTCGAGGGGACTCACCGTGGAGTAGACGTGCGTTCAGTGTTATTCGCACCTCAGAGAGCCGTGATCCTCTCGCTTCCTGGATCTGGCAGAGACTGAGTGAGGCAGGACACTTCCCGGTTTTCTAGTCCCTCCCGCTGCCGCCAGCGGGGGCAGCAGAGAGAATGGGGAATTTTGTAAAACATTAATAATTCTCTAATTTTCAACGACGGAAAAAATCCTCCGCACTCATACGGCGAGGGGGGCTCTGAGCGAGGTGGCCAAAAATGACGGCCGTAGGT